>NC_088345.1:17190000-17340000 GCF_036884655.1 Musa acuminata AAA Group
ATAAACTGAAGACTTCTACAGAAATGCAAGTATATATCAGATTGAAAAAAAAAGGATTGACAAACAAATTTTATCAATCAACCATTATGCTTAGAAATCAAATAGACCTTCTTGTGTTATTTTTCTACCTTGAGTTCCTGAGAAGAAGGTTTAGGAGTATCTGTAGCAGCAGCAGCTTCTGGGTCAGTGGATCTCTTCAAAGATATGTTAGCCCTTCCATCAGTAATTGCAACAATCATAACACGTCCAACATCTCCACTTTTTTCAGCATTTAAACCAACCCTAACTGCCTACGAAAGGGAATTTAGATTAGCCATGGAAACAGAAGCAGCAAAGCAATTTCTACAAGATTACTAAAGTATAATTTGATACCATGCTTAGACCATGAGCCAAGGGAGAACCACCACCACATGGGAGTCTCTCAAGCCGTTTTCTGGCCATTGCTATTGACCTCGATGGAGGAAGCAAAACTTCTGCATAATCTCCACGGAATGGAATGATTGATACCTGATTAAGAGCAATTACAAAAAGATCTGAATGATGAACAACAGAAACAGGTAGAGGTATATTCAATAATATCAACAACAGAAACAAATGATTAATGAAATTGACTAATATATTTAAATGGGATTTGATTAAAAGTGATCGACTATTCAGACTAAAGAAACTGTGCACCAGAAAGGTAAAGGATAAGAATTAAAGAACCACTGTGCTCATTCTTTGGTGAAAATTTGGAAGAAAGGAGCATTTAGACTTGTCCATGGTTGTCTATCCAAAAGTCAGGGTCTGCCACAACTCTAGAAGTTTTTGAACTTTTTAAATTATTTTTTTTGTATTCTCTGAACTTTTAGTTTATTCGAGTGATCAAGGCACCTAGAACACACCTCTAGACTGGTCCTTTCCTTCGTGGGGAAAGCATTGGTACCAAGTTTCCACCTGCACCACCAGAAGAAGGTACGACCCAACTCTAAGAACACTTTTAAGAGGATATAGAAGGCGCTGGTGGCCCATTAAATGGAGAGGACAAAGTTCCATAAGTATTGGAGGTTTGAATGACGTTTAAGAGGAAGACCCCATGGACTGGTTGAGAGCATCCTCAAGCCAGAAAGTGAAATATAACAAGGTCAGTTTAAAGCAAGGTTCGCCGTACCATACCATATCGTACCGGCATTTCGACTCGGGCTTAGTACGGTACGGTACTGGTGTACCGGGTAGTACATCAGGGCGTACCGAGCGGTACACCCTGGTGTACCGAACAATTTTATACATTTTCATACTGTAGCAGTGCTACAGTATAGTACTGTAACACTGTAACAGTGCTACAGTATAATACTGTAGCATTGTAGTGGTACCGGACGGTCCGCATATCAGTAACCTGTCGGACCGGTATGTATCGCCTGGTACGGGCGGTACACTTCGGTATGACAGACCTTGACTTTAAAGGTTACTTAAATGGATGAAGAAACTCAACACTTTTGCATCCATAATAGAATAAGTCTTGGATAGCCTCTTCTAGTGTTTTTTTTTCCCTCTTACCATGACTAATTAATTATTCTTTCGATTATAGAGATGCTTCAATGTAAACGATGCCTACAATCATTACTGGGAGTTGATTCATGCACAATACCTTGTTGTGGTGATGCTACTTGAGACTCGCACCAACCTCTAAAGTCTGTCTCAATAACTCGTTCGATAGAAACTAGATCTCTTTTGATGTCACTGCTATTGGTAGTTATAGAGCAATGATTATTGCTTGGAAACAAAGCACTGGTACAACATGGTTCCTCAGATCGATGGATCCTATCCAATCATGTTGTGATAATTCTATAAGATTCATTCAATTATAGTAAAACTCACAAGAGAGAAAGTGAAAAAGATGTGTTCATGAGATTAAAAATCTAGTGAATCACACAATAGGACAGTTTAATCACATGATGGAATCAATACTTCTGTATCTGTGAATGCCTTACCCAATATGAGGCTAATGTGAAGACCTAGACTGGCACCCTTCCCACAAAAGAGTAAGTCTGGAAAGGGTAAGTTTAGATTTTTTACTGATTTTCTTATCATTGTCAAGATATTCTTCCCTTCCTCTCCTTATCATATTGTATAAATTAAATGCATATATTTTTACAACATAGAATTTTATCTCCAATTCATTTATTTCTTCAAAGGCTCTGATCTAGCTGTTAGAACCCTTGCAGATTCTAAACTTGGGGTTGATCTCTTTAGGGGATCGGCCTCCTTGGAACTCTATAGGGGTTCCTCCCTCCAAGTTGCTGCTCAAAGGCTGTAGAAAAGATTCATCTATTGTTTATGAAAAGAGGTGGAATACATGACTATTTATAGGGCTTCTAAACCCTAACTCCTAATAGGACTCTTACTTAAGACTCCTACTTCTAACCAACTCTTAATAGGACTCCTACTCAAGACTCCTACTTCTAACCAACTCCTAATAGGACTCCTACTCAAGACTCCTATTCCTTTACAACTCCTTATTCTTCTCTAAGAAATAACCTCCTAACCCTAGCCAGCCACTTCCCTCTTTAATAGGGGTCGGCTTAGGTAGGTTTCACATGAATGTCCCTCTCAATTAGGACTCTCCTAGCTAGAGTCCTAACAAACCCGCCCTCTTCAAATCAGCCTTGTCCTCGAGGCTGACGATTCATGAATTTTGGGAATTTGATCTTCAAGTCATCATAGTTCTCCAAAATGGCATCTTCTGTTAGTAAGTTTGCCCACTGTATTAGCAATTCAGTAGTGGATTGTCGTCGTCGAGTCACGATCCGTCGATCAATAATGGTACTTGGCTGAGTCTGAATTTCTCCTTGGGTAATCATATTTGGTGGGTGGCTTTGGGGTATCTCCAAGCACCTATTTACAACTTCCGTCTGGCCGTCGGTTTGTGAGTGATATGCCATACTCCTTTTCAATTTAGTTCCCTGTATATAGAATAACTTTGTCCAAAATCTACTCGTGAAGATGCAAGTAGAATTTATCATAAACACAATGAGTCCCTTATAATGTAATTCTTTTGAGTCCCAATTGTAATGAGCCATGAGGCTTGGTGCTTCTTCCAATTTTTTTATAATCTTACTAGTCTCTAAATCTTCCTGCCATTCCATCTTAATATCCTTAAGAAAGTCGCTGGTCGGAAGTGAAACGGCCGAAACTTCAACTTGCTCGGGTAGCTGCGAAAGCGCATCTGCAAGAACATTTTTTTTCCCCTTTTTGTAAGTTATTTCATAATCAAATCCAAGAAGTTTTGTTACCCATTTTTGCTGCTCAGGGGATGATATCTTTCGCTCCAAAAAATACTTGAGGCTTTTATGGTCAGTTTTAATTTGAAATTGTCGGCCAATCAAGTAGGGTCTCCACCTCTTTTCTGCGCGCACAATGGCGAGCATCTCCTTATCATATGTTGACTTATTTTGATGGGAGGGAGATAATGCCTTGCTAGTGTATGTGAGTGGTTGACCATCTTGCAAGAGAATAGCTCCAATTCCGACTCCAGATGCATCAGCCTCAATAATGAAGGGTCGATTGAAATATGATAGTACTAGCACTGGCGTCGTCGTCATGGCTACCTTAAGTTTGTCGAAGGCAGCGGAGGCTCTATCCGGCCATTGGAAGACATCTATTTTCAGTAAGGAAGTAAGTGGTGCACTGATCTCTCCATAGTTTTTCACGAACTTACAGTAGTAGCCTGTTAAACCCAGAAAGCCATGTAGCAATTTTATGTTCCTCGGGGTCAGCCAGTTTTGCATTGCTCCAATTTTGAAGGGGTCTACTGCCACACCTTCCTCTGATATGATATGCCCAAGATATTCCACCTTCTTTTGAAGAAAGCAATGCTCTAAAAATCACAGAACAAGATCAAGATTTCGGTGTATGTTCAGTGCTCTTTCAGTGCTGAATTAGTGGGGTATTTATAGGCTCCAACCCAGTTCAAATTTGGAGCTCAAAACTATCAATTCCTGGAATTCCGGGATCAGGCGGTTGCACCTCTTGACTGGAGCGGTTTCACCACCTGGCAGGGCTCGAAGACTGAGCCTCTGGGCGGTGCCACCTCCTATCAGGGGCGGTTGCACCTCCTGCCAGAGCTCGAAGACTGAGCTCAGGCGGTGCAACCTCCTGCCTGAGGCTGTTGTACCGCTCAGCCAGTGCTCGGAGACCGAGCCCAGGCGGTGCCACCGCCTGGCTGGAGCGGTTGCACCTCCCAGTCTCGCTCAGAGACTAAGCCCAGGCGGTGCAACCTCCTGCCTTGGGCGGTTCAACCGCCTGGCAGAAATCAGGGTCCGAATGGGTTGATCCATTCGACCCAATTTGGGTTTTTCAGGGGCCCAATTGCCCCAATATTAAGTTAATGGGATCACCTCCCATTTCCAACTTAATCATTGTGCTAACTAAGATATTCCCTAAGACATTTACTGCAACTTGCTTCGGTGCGTCAATCGCTTCTTCCGGCGAGCTTCCGACGAACTTCCGTCGATCATCCGATGAACCCTCGGTGATGCTCCTGCAGACTTCCGACAAACTCCTGGACTTGCGACGATCCACTTGGTGAGTTCTAACGAGCTTCTTTGGCAAGCTCATAGACTTCTCGGATTTGTTGCCGTAGAACCTCCGACGACTATCCGAACTTCCGTCGAACTCTCGAACTCCCAACGTGATCATTGTCTTGACTCCGGCGTAACTCCTGCTGCATGTCTTTCTTCCATCGTAGTTAATCCTGCACACTTAAAACAAAACTTCGATCGAGACAATTAATCCTAAGCAATTAACCAAGTTGTCCGGCATGTCATTGGTCCCTTGACGCTTTGTCCGATTCTTCGGCGCATCGTCCTCTCCTGCAGCCTATTGCCCAATCGGTCAGTTTACTCCGCAACTCCGATATCCTTGGCACAATACCCGCTCTTTTTGGCCCGATACCCGAGTCCACGGCCCGAAGCCTTCTATCGATACGTCGACCGATCCACCGGCCCGACGTCCAATCTTCTGACATGTTCCTCTGGTACAACATGATTTTCCTGCTTTAATTGTCTCATCCTGATCGAAGTATCCTACGTCACTCAAAACGCAGATTAAATCATAAACATATATCAAGTAGTTTCATCATCAAAATATGAGATTCAATATGTATTAGCAATTCAGTAGTGGATCGTCGTCGTCGAGTCACGATCCGTCGATCAATAATGGCACTTGGCTGAGTCTGAAGTTCTCCTTGGGGTAGTCATATTTGGTGGGTGGCTTTGGGTTGTCTCCAAGCACCTATTTACAACTTTCGTCTGGCTGTCGGTTTATGGGTGATATGCCATACTCCTTTTCAATTTAGTACCCTGCATATGGAATAACTTTGTCCAAAATCTGCTCGTGAAGATGCAAGTAGAATTTATCATAAGCACAATGCGTCCCTTATAGTGTAATTCTTTCGAGTCCCAATTGTAATGAGCCATGGGGCTTGGTGCTTCCTCCAATTTTTTTATAATCTTACTAGTCTCTGAATCTTCCTGCCATTCCATCTTAATATCCTTAAGAAAGTCGCTGGTCGGAAGTGAAATGGCCGAAACTTCAACTTGCTCGGGTAGCTACGAAAGCATATATGCAAGAACATTCTCTTTCCCCTTTTTGTAAGTTATTTCATAATCAAATCCAAGAAGTTTTGTTACCCATTTTTGCTGCTCAGGGGATGATATCTTTCGCTCCAAAAAGTACTTGAGACTTTTATGGTCGGTTTTAATTTGAAATCGTCGGCCAATCAAGTAGGGTCTCCACCTCGTTGTTGCGCGCACAATGGCGAGCATCTCCTTATCATATGTTGACTTATATTGATGGGAGGGAGATAATGCCTTGCTAGTGTATGTGAGTGGTCGACCATCTTGCATGAGAATGGCTCCAATTCCGACTCCAGATGCGTCGGCCTCAATAATGAAGGGTCGGTTGAAATCTGGTAGTGTTAGCACTGGCGTCGTCGTCATGGCTGCCTTAAGTTTGTCGAAGGAAACAGAGGCTCTGTCCGACCATTGGAAGACATCTTTTTTCAGTAAGGAAGTAACTGGTGCACTGATATCTCCATAGTTTTTCACGAACTTGCAGTAGTAGCCTGTTAAACCTAGAAAGCCATGTAGCAATTTTATGTTCCTCGGGGTCAGCCAGTTTTGCATTGCTCTAATTTTGAAGGGGTCTACTTGCACATCTTCCTCTGATATGATATGCCCAAGATATTCCACCTTCTTTTGAAGAAAGCAAAAATTCATAGTGGTTGTTGTGTGTTCAAAAGGTGGTTTTCGGTATGTCTTCTTCGCATACTCGTATTTGATGATACCCGGATCGAAGGTCCGGCTTTGTGAAGATTTGTGCTCCCTTTCATCTAGCAATTCATCTACTACTAGAATAGGATATTTTTCCTTGATGGTTATGCCATTGAGAGCTCGGTAGTCAACACATAATCGCCATGTTCCGTCCTTCTTTCGTATGGGGAGCACCGGTGAAGAGTAGGGGCTGCAACATGACCGAATAACTCCTGTTTCGAGCATCTCTTTTACAATCCATTCTATTTCATCCTTCTAGAGATGTGGATACTGATATGGCTGAGCATTTGCTGGAGGTTTGCTTGGAAGAATCGTTATATAATAATCATGCCGGCGGGTAAGAGGTCGGTTGCGCGGTTCGTCAATTATATCTGAAAATTCAGCAAGCAAAGGAAGTAGATTTGGATCTTCAAATTCTATTGGCTCTCCCTTAGTTTGCTGCTCAAGTTGTACCAAAAAGCCACTGCATACTTTATGCAAAACCTTCTTCATTTGTTGTGTGCAAATCATCGTTACGTCGCCCCCACGTTTCCCGTGCAGTATCAGCTGTTTCTCCTTACTGTAAAATTTCATAATTAGTTTCATAAAATTCCAAGAAAAATCACCTAATGTTGTTAACCATTTAATTTTGAGCATGGCCTCAAGATCATCAAGAGGGAGAAGGAAGAAATTTACAATTATCTCTTGGTCCTACAGCAATAGTTTCTCCTACGGGCACCTACGATCACACTTCAAAATCCGTTTGTCGGTGACCTTAACATCAAACCTGCAGCGATTCTCGATAGGTAATGCCATTCGGATAGCAACCTTACTGTTTAGGATATTATTAGTGCTGCCCGTGTCGATGAAAACAGTGATCGGTTGTTGTTTGAGAAGGCCTCCAACTTTCATCGTTTGCGGGTTTGAGTAGCCGGCTAGTGCATGTACCGTAACTTCGGTCGGTTGTGGCTCTTCTTCTGCATCTTCTTCTTTATGTTCAATGCTCTCTTCTGGATGTTCAATGACCTCTTCTTCTATTGATTCGATGATAAAAAGTCTCCCTTTACTACAGCGATGCTCATGGCTCCACGGCTCGTCGCAATGCCAACATAACCCATTCGCAGATCGCTCCTGAAGCTCTTCTCTTGTCATCCTTTTTGGTGCAGGGACTCGGTCAACAGTAGGGGAGGCTAAGGGCTTCAATATTGCTGGTTGAGGAGTGACCCTAGTCCTTCGAGCTTCATGGTTCAATTGCTCCTCTTGATGTCGTGCGAAAGAGATGGCTGCCATAAGCGTGTACGGTTGTCGCGCTTTAACTTCTCCTCGGATCTCCGGCTTCAAGCCCTCAATGAAGGTCCTCAATAGCTGTTTTTGAGACCAATCAAGAGTTTGATTAGATAACCTTTCAAACCTGGTTTGGTACTCCTGAATGGTGGAGGTTTGTCGGATCTTTGCTAGTTGTCCGTCAATATTCTCGTAATCAATTGGTCTGAAGCGGATCAGCAGTCCTTCTTTGAATTGTTGCCATGAAAGTACTCCATAAGTATGCTCAAACCAGTCAAACCAATGTATAGCATCCCCTTCAAGATGTATAGCTGCAATTTTCACCATAGATGCATCCACGGTTTTGTGGTACCGAAAATATCGCTCCACGCGCAAGATCCAACCAATCGGGTCTCCTTCTTCCCATATAGGGAAGTCCACCCTCATGCGTGGATAGTTGGGATCGATCATAGAGCCTCCCCTCCCTTGGAAGTCATCTCTTCGGGCTTCGTGCGATTGGGCAAAGCTCTCTCCTTGATGTGATTTCTTTGGGCTTAGTGGTCGGCCCAATCTGAGTTCGATAAAGAGCGTCCGAATCTTATCCTCCATTCGTGCCTCCAAGGTTTCGAATTTAGCATTGATTGCCTCATTAGATACCATAGTATATGTCTTCAAATCTGTGATATTAAGATCCCTCTTTTGTTGTTGGGTTAAAGGCATGTATTGGTTGAGAGAGGTGATGGCCGAAAGGGTTGGTGGATTGGTGGATGTAGGCTACGGTTTAGGCTTGTTTTGTTACTATTTTGGGTCCAGTTTGAGGGTGTGGTTTGATGGGGTTTTCGGGCTGTGGATAAAGTTTTGGGTCTGTGGTAGATGGCAGCAAAGGTTTGATAGAAATCAGTGGAAGTTGCAGTAAGTATATGCTGTCTTGTAAGAGCAGAATTGTCGTCGAAGAAACAGCGATTTCTCAACGAAATTTCCACCAAAAACTTAAGAGAATTGAGGAGGGAATTGACAGCAAAATCACAGTTTATATGACAGAAAGGATGTCTAAATTAATCAAGAAAATTTCGGCAATTTAACAGCAAGGAAATTGGTGCAAGTTGCGATAGTAGAATTCTTGTCGAAAAATTTCAGCGGTTAACGATGAAAATTTGCAGCAACACAAAATCGTTTTTATAGATGAATTCTTCAATAGATCAATCTTAGATGGAAGCCAAGATGATCTATGAAGTGTATAAAAAATTTCATTAAAAAAAGATTGCAAATAGATGGGTTAAGGATACAATATACGGTTGAAATTTTCTGCAGCACAGATTTTTAAGTATAGCAGATTGGACGTAAAAGATCAGTGGTTTATATTGAAAATTTTTTGATGAAACCAAAGGGAAATCCACTGTTAGGAAGTGTCAAGGTTATCATAAAAACTTCGTAGAGATTTGGATAGAAACAATATAGTATCAAGATCAAACAAACAGTGCTATACGGCTGAAATTTTATAGTGCAGATTTTCAAGTATAGCAGATTAGACGTAAAAGATTAATGGTTTATATTGAGAATTTTTTGAAAAAACCAAAGGGAAATATGCTGTTAGAAAGTGTCAAAGATGTCATAAAAATTTCATAGAAATTTGGATAGAAAAAGCACAGTAACAAGATCAAACAGATGGTGCTATGCGGTTGGAATTCTGCAATGTATCTTTCGTCGTAGAGATGAAAACTTTGTGACAAAAAGTTTATGCAGCAATAAAGGATAAATTTTTTTGGGATTTTCAAATAAGGATAACTAAATTGCAACAGCAGTAAGGTAGAAAACCAGAACCTGCTGCAATTCACGGGGAGATCAAAGGATGATCCGTGATGGTAGAGATGACGGCGGAATTTGGCGACGATCTTTTAAGCAATTGTGGGAATTGCTTTGGATGGTTGTGGAGGGTTGATGGATGGCTGTGCAAGGGCAGCGAGAGGCCAAGAACGCTGCTTTGATACCAGGTGTTAGAACCCTTGCAGATTCTAAACTTGGGGTTGATCTCTTTAGGGAATCGGCCTCCTTGGAACTCTATAGGGGTTCCTCCCTCCAAGTTGCTGCTCAAAGGCTGCAGAAAAGATTCATCTATTGCTTATGAAAATAGGTGGAATACATGACTATTTATAGGGCTTCTAAACCCTAACTCCTAATAGGACTCTTACTTAAGACTCCTACTTCTAACCAACTCTTAATAGGACTCCTACTCAAGACTCCTACTCAAGACTCCTATTCCTTTACAACTCCTTATTCTTCTCTAAGAAATAACCTCCTAACCCTAGCCGGCCACTTCACCTCTTTAATAGGGGTCGGCTTAGGTAGGTTTCACATGAATGTCCCTCTCAATTAGGACTCTCCTAGCTAGAGTCCTAACACTAGCACACCTGGTTTACAATATTGTTTTCTCTATGATTCATTAAGAGTTTTTAAAGAACTCAGGGTTATCACCTGTCGCAGCTATTTCACCTGTTTGTAACAACTTTAACACCAATGTTAACTGGATAATAACAGAAAAATTGGGTGGTCAACCATTCAACCTTTAGACTAAAGTCCACAATTTTCATGGTTGCATTTGTCATCCCCAGATTTAGGCTTGAAGTCTAAAAGCTGCCACTTCATTTGGAGTAAAGCAAACATAATTTTGCAAGGATCAGGGAGAGATTAGGCTGAATGTCTGCTAAACCTGATTGGATGTTTCAGTTTGTAGGGCTAGTAATTTGGAAAAGATAGATGCAGTGTCTTTTCTGGTGAGAACATGGAACATCTAAATAATATCTTGAGAAGAGCTTTATCTACCCCCTAAAAATTGCACACAGGCATTGCATAGATCATGAAACTTGATTATCCAAATCATCAATTTTAATCTATAAATCTTAAAAGACTATTTATAAAAGAGATAACTTCGTTTTAGACCACAAGAATGAAGTTAACATATTATATTCAATACGTTTGGATTCTTTCAATTTAGGATCACATATGAGCAAGTACGAGATTGTGAAAATAATTGAATTTTTTTTCTTGGCACCTTAGTTTGCTAGAGCATCCTTGATGGTGCTAATTTGTTATATAAATTCTTCCAACTCACAAAGTTATTGCTTCTAAATAATCATAGCATAATACATGAATACGGGTAACTGTATATATACATATTTGTCAGGTGAAAACTCATGTAACTATTATTTACAATCCCCACAAGCAACTACATCCTATGATACTTCAATTCCCTTACAGCAGACAGTATATCCACAAGTGCCTCAAATATCTAACAACCAAAACAACTAACGAGGCAAAACAGCTTATGCACACAGAATAGCAGATCTGAAATTTATTTAAATTTGTCAGGGCATAAGTCTGAATTTACATCTTGAAAATTAATCTACAAAGTATAGGCACAACACCAGATAAACTACTCTACAATACAAATAATCCATAAAAGTTTTAAATTGTATACTAAATATTGCCTCAAAAAATGAAATAAGTACTACAATTTCACATGAAGCAGGACCTAGATGCTTCACTTGATTTACACACAATTTATTGGAAATCGACATTTTCTAGAAGCAGAGCATGCCAAGAAATGGGTGAACTGGCAATGAGCAAACTACCTGCCAGATGTGTAGTGGCTTTTATCACTTGCATCAACTATGGCAACAAAGCAACAAACTAGTGATTGGAGTCTAGAAATGAGGATTTATGCCTAGGTGACACTGATCATTTCAAAAAGTACCATGAAGCAATCAATTATTACTTCACGTATCTACATTCATTAGAGCTATATAAGATCAGATGTGGCAATTTTCATCCCCTGATAGTCAAACGCAGATACTATTTAAGTTCAAATGCTGAAGATGCTATTCCGTAATAGGAAAAAAAATCTTTTATCTATGTATGAAGCACATCCTACCTGATCCCTGCTCGTATAACTTTCTGCTAGCAATTGTAATGCCGCACCTTTTGCATTCTGCATACGATTTAGTGCCATGCTTCCACTAGCATCAACCACGAAAATTACCTGTCAATACAGAAACAACAGTTTGCTCAAACAGTCACAGTTATGCTACATAAAGACCAAGGAGGCTCTAAATATGATTCACGTAGAAAAAGATCAAAGAGTAAAATGACAACTTTAAGAGACTTCAACCAAATATTCTTGTATTTAAAATATTAACACTACTTAATTTTCAGACTGAGATCAATAAAGTATGAAACTTTGGCAGTTCATTTTGCAATGCGTGTGGACAATGATAAAAAAATAAATTGAGTCAAAGAAAAAAAAAACAAAAAAACTTGAAACATACAAGAGCACCAGCTTTTCGTGCCATTCTTTTTGCTCTCATGTCAGATTTTTCTACAAAAACTTTTCTTGATTTGTTAGTCTCTTTCTCCCTTCGTAGCTTTTGATATGGTGCAGCAGCTCTTAGTGTTGCATCAACAGCCAGTCTCTTTACAGGACCCTGCAAGTGCTAAACATTTTATTTTTAAATGACAATTATGATTAAGGGAACATATGATGGTGACACAAGCAAAGAAGCACTTGCCTCTTGCAAATATGAGCTAGCTCAAAATAAAAGGTTCTTTTGTCCAAGAAATGTGAAAAAATAGCACTCAATGATTTATTGAAAAAGAAACAATTGACAACAAAGATTTTATCAGACATACAGATAGAGCTGAAATAGTAGAAAACACAGGAACAATTTGACATGAAAATAATCTTCATTAATAAGAGCCACCTGCTATGTCAAAAATAAACATTTAGATGACTGAGAAAAGATAACCAGGGAACCTTTGGAAGCATAGGCTTGATATATCTGCCCCTGTCTTCTGAAAAGATAACATTCTTTGCTCGCCCAGCTTTACCTCGACGTCTTTGTGCTTGTTGCGCAAAAAAGAGAAGCTTTTCATCCACGACCCCACCTTCAGCATCAAAGATAAACTCATCAGGTATTTGCTGCTCTTGCTGTTCATTCTCCTGGTCATTGTCTTCCTGTTATCATAGAATTTAAAATTCTGAAGCATGATTTTATGTTTCTAATACTAAAATGGAAAGCTATAGACAATGAGTATTGCAAAAGTTAAACAGAAAATCAATAAAAATTCCAAAAAGTAATTTTTTTTAATTACCTCTTGATCTTCTTCTGGATTTTGATCATCTTCAGATTCTTGATTTTGTGGAGGTGGTGGTGGTGGTGGAGGCTGATTCTGCTGTTCTTGTGGGTTCTCATTAATAATTGAGCGAGGTAGGATAACTAGCTCTACCTGAGTATGACAAATCCTCATCATTTGGCTTCTTGCCATAAAGTTTATGTTCCAATCATGATAGAATGAAGCTGGATGGCAGTGAGATGATAATTATAGATCTAGATGATGATATCAAACCATGAAAAAAAGAGATTAAATCGAACCAAATAAGAACATTCATGCAAACCAAAGATTACCAATCATTAAAATTAATGATCATATCCATCACAACTCAGTAAATATTAACCATTACAAAGTCATCTTATGAATGCAGTTTTTCTCAGATTTTCAATCATATGATTAGTGAGAACACCTTGCTGCCATTGATATTTTGATCAAAATATCACCAGATGGTGAGAAATCCACAAGTAATCTCCAGCAAAATCAGCATTCACAAGTGCAACAAATTACTTTGCTGACAAAATAATGACCAAAACTAGATATTTAGCAAAAGCTATCTGATGACCAGATTATATGTGAATAGTGCTGTTAAATTAAGGATCAAAACATAGTCATTAAAGATTCAAATTTATAAAAATATGCTTTCTATGAACCTGGTTTGATAAAGGGACATTCATATCAAGGGGGCTCCAACCAATGCGGTATCTGGTGGGGAGGGTCAATGTATACTACCTCACCTCAAATATAGAGAGAGATTGCTTCTATGACTTGAACCATCTACTGGGTCCTTTGATTAAGTTACAAATATCAATTTATAAATAGGCAATGGTAGACTTACCAAGCAACCATAGATTCCAAGGATCAAATAATTGTTTTGGAGATCTAAAATTAGAAGTTACCATAATTATACTTGGACACAAATTTGTAAAGCATTTCATATGATGTCACATGTTTAGTAATAAATACTCTTCAAAGTGCTTTGACATTCAAAATACTTGTATGGGTATTAGGCAAGAAGAAGTGATCCTCAAATCACAATGCACAAAACCAGAAAAGTTGAAAGGGAAAAGATAGATAATTGTGCATATGCAATAACATGATGGTAATTGTCTCTCAGTCCAAACATTTTAATACAATAACTACAGAAAAGGAGAAGAACAAAGGAGTGCTTCCTACAATTAGGCAGTTAACTGCAGGGTAAAAGTCAAAACATTTAAATTAGCTATTAAGTATTAACATCAATTAAATGGGACCCACACTTTTATAGATATTTTTTGAGATGGTAGGTGATCATATGACGAGTGTGAGCAACATTTCTAAAAGCGTAAATGGAAGATGCTCCAATGGTCACCATTTTAACGATAGAAGTGAAATAAAAGAAATTCTTGTGCATGCAAGACAAAATCATTATTTCACATATATATAGATCTCATGAAAAGGAATGTGAAAAAAAGTTAGTATGAACTCGCATGGAATCAAACATGCCACTAGAGTTATATCATTGCCATAGTAAGGTGTACTCTTATAGTAAAACAAACTAAACTTGTCTTCAAATCTGAAAAGCACTCTGGTTGCCTAAGAATTTTAGAATTAGCAATTAGGAATATCTTCAAAATCTAATTTCTAGTAAAATAATTGTAAGAGTAGAAAGTTAGATTAAGAAAGAATCATTATGAAAATATGCTGTAGGTTAATTATTTTTTAAAGAAGATAGAAAGAAGGAACAATTAGAGTTATGATCAGGGTCTTAAATAATATTGATGCTTGTGATGGAAATCTTATTGGAATTTACTAACTGATATGGTATGGTGCACCGTTGTACATTAATAAGAGAAAAAATTATAAAATTGATTATAGATCATACCAGATAGTACGATCAGCACATCAATATGCTGGCATGATACAGTGATTACGATCAGTATGACATGGTGTTTGAAACTGTCTATGGTTGAGGATAACATCATATACCTGTTTAAGGTGGTACAGGCACGTTTGAATGAGACTTATAGATGCATTAGCAATATGAGGCAAGAAACTTAGGATTAGTGCTCCTAGAAGAGCTACATCTAGACCTAAGAAAATGTAATTAGAACCAATGGGAAGGGATTTGATGAGTCTTCATCTGACTAGTGATATATGCCCTAGCAAAACTCGATAGGAGGAAAACATCCATGAAACCAAGCCCAAATTGTTGACTTTACAGCTTTTTTCTATTAAGTTACACTGATTTGCTACCAATGTATACAAAACTCGAAAGAATGTGCAACCAACTCCAAACAGATGAGGCTTGAGACATTACAGATATATGCTATGAGTGCTGTTGACTTGCTTACATAGCATACAGAATAATATGCACCAATTTTACTATGCATACTTTTGAAAATTGAGAAGTTGATCATAATACATACAAGCTTCCACAAACCACCTGAGGCAACAAAACAAGATCAATTTAGATATGCTAATAAGAAAGAAAATATGATAGAAACCAGAAGCTATCCATTTTGAGTGGTCACAACAAGTGACTTGCTTAAATAATTGGACAGCATTATCAGACTAACAAATTCTGGACAACTGAAAGGAGCTTACAGCTTTCTTGAGATCATCCACATAGACTTTTTCACGCCCCTCCAGAGCAGCTAGACATTTTGCTACTCGAGCAGCAAATAACTCAGCTCTATGCCCCTATAAGAAGGCCCTTGCTTTAAAAACAGAAACATAATTGTATAATATGGTAATCAACAGTTGCATTGTCCATATATGTGCATAAATCAACTACTTAATAATTTATCATTGCTTCGGTCAATATAAGATATGTAATTTGAAAGCTCGAAAGAAAATTGTTGAATCTCGGATTTTGATAATGAAATCAATTGTTATTTGTTTGATCTAACCTATATATTGAGAAAAGTGTGCAAGATTAACTACGATAGCAGTAAGACATAAAACAGGTATTGTGCTGGAGTCAAGATCGAGATCACGTTGGGAGTTCGAGAGTTCGTCGGAAGTCCGGACGTTCGTCGGAAGTTCTACCGGAACCAACTGAGAAGTCGAGGAGCTTGCCAACGAAGCTCGTCGGAACTTGCCAAGATGATCGTCGTAAAGTCCAGGAGCTTGCCGGGAGTCCGCCGAAGCATTGCCGAGAGTTCGTCGGATGTTCGCCGGAAGTATGTCGGAAGCTCATCGGAAGAGCAATTGACGCACCAGAACAAGAAGAGCTGTGATCTTGTCTTAATTATCGTAGTTAGAGCATAAATTAAGTTAGGATTGGGAGGTAATCCTACTAACTTAATTAGGGGCCAATTGGGCCCTTAACAGGGCTGATTTGGGCCGGATTGAATAGCCCAATCAGCCCTTGAAAACATGGCCGGCGGTGGCACCGCCCAGAAGACCCAGTCTCCCAGGTGGTATGGGCGGTGGTACCGCCCCTGTCAGGCGGTGGTACCGCCAGAGCTCAATCTCCGAGCTTTGTCAGGCGGTGGTACCGCCCAGACTGAGCGGTAGTACTGCTCAGTGTCAGGTGTCAGGAGGTGGTACCGCCAGGACCTCAGAAATCCAGGATTAGACACTTTTTGGCTCTATTTTTAAAGTCATTGGGGCCTACAAAAATCCCACCCTTTCTTGCATGAAAAGGCACGAAAGCATTGAGATAATCTTGAGTTGTTGGGATGTAAAAGTGTTGTGAACAAATGCTAGAGTCCTCCTCCTCCCTTTCTAAGTGTTGAGATCATTCAAGAGAAGTGTGAGACTTGTAAGGGTTCTCTCCTAAACTCGTGAAAAGGAGAAAGCGCTGTAAAAGGTGGCTGGTCTTCACCTATTGAAGGAAGGCCTTTAGTGGACGCCGGAGACCTCGTCGAAGGAGGAATCTGAAAGTGGATGTAGGTCACGTTGACCGAACCACTCTAAATTCTGGTTTGCTTTTTATAAGTGTAATTTACTTTAACTGCAAATCATTTTATAGCAAACTGCTTCTCCTCCTCATCTTGCTTACGCTCTCATACGTTTCAAGTTGCTATCTTCCGATTCGATTTTCATCGAACGTACGAAATATTTTATACGAAAATCGAAGAATTTTTCGTTGCACTAATTCACCCCCCCTCTTAGTGCCGCTCTTGATCCTAATAATTGGTATCAGAACAAGGTTCACTCTCGTTTGGTTTAAAACCCAAGAGAGATGACATTTGTTGGCAACCAAGAAGGTCATTCAATTACACGTCCGTCCATGTTCAATGGGACGGATTACACATATTGGAAGACTAGAATGAGGATCTTCGTAATTTCAATAGATTTTGAGCTTTGGAACGTTGTCGAAAACAGTTTTCAAAAGTCATCTCTTCCAATGAACGATTGAAATGAGTTGGAGAAGAAGACTTTCACTTTAAATGCAAGGCTATGAATGCCTTGTTTTGTGCATTAGATAAAAACGAGTTTAATCGAGTGTCGATTTGTGAAACGACTTTTGATATTTGGCACACACTCGAACTGACTCATGAAGGCACTAGTAGAGTGAAGGAGTCGAAAATTAATCTTTTAGTGCACACTTATGAGTTATTTCGGATGAAACCGAGTGAGACTATTGGAGACATGTACACCCGATTTACGGATGTTATCAATGATCTAAAAGGACTTAGTAAAGGTTTCTCGGATTTTAAACTCGTTAATAAAGTTTTAAGATCCCTTCCAAAGAGTTGTGACCCTAAACTCACGGCCATTCAAGAGGCCAAAGATTTAAATAATTTTCCTCTCGAAGAACTAATTGAGTCACTAATGACCGAGATGACTTGTAAAGCTCATGAAGAGCTTGAGGACACCCTTCCAAAGAACAGGAAGGATATGACACTAAGAACCCAAGAAGATCACTTGAAAGAAAACTCAAGTGATGAGGACCTTAATGAAGACTTGACACTTTTAACAAGGAAATTTAAAAAATTCATAAAAAGGAATAAATTTAAAAATGACACTAAAAATAAATTTGAACCCAAGAAAGATCAAGTAATATGTTACGAATGCAAGAAGCCGAGACACTACAAGAACGAATGTCCCCAAACCAAGAAGAGGACACCAAAGAAGAAGACTCTCAAAGCAACATGGGACGACTCAAGTGCATCCGAAGAAGAGGAGCCAACCAACACTGAGCAAGTTGCTCACTATGCACTAATGGTCATTGGAGATGAGGTAACAAGTTCAATTGATGCAAATTTATCATTTGATGAACTATTAAATGCTTTTCATGATTTATTTGATAAATGCAACTCAATTAATAAAAAATATAAATTGTTAAAAAAGAAGCATAATTCTCTTGTTAGTGATTACAATAGATTAAACGTTGAGCATAATGATAGTTTAGCTCCATGTACGAAATACCATGAAGTAGAAACACTTAAAAAGGAAAACTTGCTACTCAAAGAAACCTTAGAAAAATTTGAGGTTGGTAGCAAGTCCTTGAACATGATCCTTGCCAATAAGGGTCACGTTCATAAAAAAAGTGGAATCGGATTTATGAGTAGCTCTCACCAAAATCCAACCACCTTTGTTAAAGGCCCTATCTTGCATATTTCACCATAAAACAAATGCAACTTTTGTTGCAAACTTGGACATGTAGCTTATCATTGTCCATTTAAGAAGTGTAGTCTACATAAATTGATTTGGGTTCCTAAAGGAACCGTAAAGAATTCCATGCAAAATGATAAGTCAAGCCGATCAATTTTTGAGGCACCCAAGGTCAAATGGGTACCTAAAAATCATCCTCTTTTGTAGAAACATATATCATCACAAGCTAGGAGCAAGAGATGGTACCTTGATAGTGGATGCTCAAGGCATATGGTAATCAACAGTTGCATTGTCCATATATGTGCATAAATCAACTACTTAATAATTTATCATTGCTTCAGTCAATATAAGATATGTAATTTGAAAGCTCGAAAGAAAATTGTTGAATCTCGGATTTTGATGATGAAATCAATTATAATTTGTTTGATCTAATCTATATATTTAGAAAAGTGTGCAAGATTAACTACGATAGCAGTAAGACATAAAGCAGGTATTGTGCTGAAGTCAAGATCAAGATCACGTTGGGAGTTCGAGAGTTCGTCGGAAGTCCGGACGTTCGTCGTAAGTTCTACCGAAACTAAGCGAGAAGTCCAGGAGCTTGCCAAAGAAGCTCGTCGGAACTTACCAAGAAGATTGTCGTAAAGTCCAGGAGCTTGCCGGGAGTCCGCTGGAGCATTGCGGAGAGTTCATCGGATGTTCGCCGGAAGTATGCCAGAAGCTCGCCGGAAGAGCAATTGACGCACCGGAACAAGAAGAGCTATGATCATGTCTTAATTATTGTAGTTAGAGCATAAATTAAGTTAGGATTGGGAGGTAATCCCACTAACTTAATTAGAGGCCAATTGGGCCCTTAATAGGGCTAATTTGGGCAGGATTGAACAGCCCAATCAGCCCTTGAAAACATGGCCGGCGGTGGCACCGCCCAGAAGACCCAGTCTCCCAAGTGGTCTAGGCTGTGGTACCGTCGGCAGTTATTACTGCCAACGGTGGTACCGTCGACAGTTATTACTGCCAGCGGTGGTATCGCCCAGACTAAGCGGTAGTACCGCCTAGTGTCAGGTGTCAGGCTGTGGTATCACCCAGTAATGGTGATGGTACCACCAGTACCCCGGAAATCCGAGATTAAACACTTTTTGGCTCCATTTTTGAAGTCATTGGGGCCTACAAAAACCCCACCCTTTCCTGCATGAAAGGGCACGAAAGCATTGAGATAATCTTAAGTTGTTGGAGTGTAAGAGTATTGTAAACAAGTACTAGAGTCCTCCTCCTCCCTTTCTAGGCGTTGAGATCATTCAAGAGAGGTGTGAGACTTGTAAGGGTTCTCTCCTAAACCCGTGAAAAGAAGAAAGCATTGTAAAAGGTGGTTGGTCTTCACCTATTGAAGGAAGGTCTTTAGTGGATGCCGGAGACCTCATCGGAGGAATCTGAAAGTGGATGTAGGTCACGTTGACCGAACCACTCTAAATTCCGGTTTGCTTTTCATAAGTGCAATTTACTTTAACTACAAATCATTTCATAGCAAACTGCTTCTCCTCCTCATCTTTCTTACGTTCTCATACGTTTCAAGTTGCTATCTTCCGATTCGATTTTCATCAAACGTATGAAATATTTTATACGAAAATCGAAGAATTTTTCGCCGTACTAATTCACCCCCCCCCCTCCCCCCCCCCCTCTTAGTGCCGCTCTTGATCCTAACAAAAAGCTCTCAACAAAAGATAGTTAGCATCAAGGGGGAACAATAATTTTAATGATCAAATGTATAGCACCAAAGTAAAGACCCAAAATAATTATTAACTCTTTATAGATTTCAACAATTGATGACTTTATTAACTCTTCGTTTATTTATTTTTAGGATTCAATTTGGCAACGTTATTTGGCTTCATCCCTCTCCTTTCTCTGGATCATATCTCAAACATTATGGCTAATTGAATATTTTTTAATCATTATATGCCTTTGTATGCTCTTTTTTTGTCTTGGGTTTATAGCTAACCATTGATGCCGAAATGTTACAGCATAACTTCTTTTGAGTTACAATCGGGAACATCTTATGATGGTGTTGGTGATTACAATAATGAAGTAGATGTCTAACAATTTGTAATCATTTCTGGAATCTGTTTGCCTCTCTCTCTCTAGTTGGATTTGTAATATGATCTTGATGTTCATAATCATTAAGGATGGGTGGACAATGTTCTTGGATTTTAGCTATCTATATTGGTCATGGACTTCCTTGAAAGCATATTAAGATATTGGCAAACAATAACATGAGGATTTTGAGGTGGACTAGTTATAAAACCAAGGGGTTTTCCAAAACGTCTCTCTAGCATTTTGACGTTCAATTTATGATAATCAATTACTTGTAAAGTTATTGTGTTGGATGAAGAAGTGATAACATTATTTGACACTTTGCATCTTCATACTTAAGTTTTTTAAAAGTGACATCGAATTTGTTGGATCTATCAATTGCTAAGGTCACTTTGTCTATTGCAATTCTCAGTTTTTGTGGCATAGTTGTATTAGATTGGCATTTCTCAGTTTTTAATTTCTTGACTTTTGCCCCATGTCAAAATTACAAGGGGAATAAACTATGTGATGGTATGGTCCTTAAGAGTATTAATTTATTGACAGTTTGCTGCACTAATGAAGAAGTAGACTTGGCTGAACTATGATATAACCTCCATACTGCAGTTTACCAAGCTTTTTCTGAGGTATAGTGTTTGAAGCAGATTGAAAAACACTTAGACGTATTCATGATTGCATAAGATATATTTGGACAAGAATATAGAGGGAAAGCCATGGTTCACATTACTAGTCTGTACCAATGTACCGACCAGCTGTTGGTACGATACATACCGAGCTATACCGAGCATATCGACATATGATATACTGGGGTGTACCGATGTACAATCCGTATTGGTCCTCTATCAGATCGGTACATACTATCCGTACTGAGCAATACACTTCGATACATCAAACCTTGGGGAAAGCTACTAAATTTTGTTGTAACAGTCTATGTTTTGGTGTGATCTTTCAACATTATGACTACTATAGTGAACGTGAAGTTTAATTATCTCAGGAACTTACTGAGATGGGCACAGTTGAGGGAGAAATGTATAGTTTAGGTGTGACAAAGAAAAAGAAGTATAATTTTCATCTAACAGGCATTTGGTATTTTTTTTTAGGTCTTTTTAATAGAGAATTGAATTTATTATCTACTCTCTATTACTATATAATCTGCTTTTTATGCATATAGCTGGAGTTTCTTGATTTGTTTTGAAAGAGCTCTCTATCCAAAAATATAATTCTTCTTGAAAAGCTCATAAGATATTTCTTTGAAAGGATTTGACCATATTCAGGTGTACTTAACTGGATACTGGATAGTATGAGGTTTCTCCAAAATGATCATTTTTCTTATTCACACTGTTCACATCTTTGTGACCAATGATCTATATGTTGTTTGTCTTTTGAGCTTTTGCTTAATTTATAGTGTCTGTACCAGATGAATAGAAACTCAGATTTGTTCTTACTTCTTAGATTGCTTAATTTATATGTTTATTGGTTGAGTCTTTCAACATCACTATATTTTTATTTGTTGAAAGTTTGATTATTCTAGGATCTTTTTTGAGATGGGTATGATAATATAATGCAGAAACATGAGGTTGGAATTACATTGTGCCCGAATTATTCTTATCTTTTGTTAGATAATTGAATTCATTAGCCTCTTTGGCCAATTTATTTTTTCTTTGCAACAAATAGCTTTTTTTCTATTGAAAGAGCTATTTAGCTTTTTGATCTAATTTCACTTTTCTATTGTACATCCTGATTTTTTTAATTTAACTCTGTGATTTATTTAATATGAATTGTTGTTCTGATATGGTTTAATAATTTTAGCATTTGGGCACACAAATTTTACGGTTATTTATTTTCGTTAAAATTAATTCTTGTATATACTTATAATTCATTTTATTTCTTTTTATATATCTTTGTATTACTTTGTTTAAGATTTATGGCTAAGCATTGATATTTAAATGATTTATTGTGCATAGTTCCTTTAAGTTTTAAAGGGGTTACTAAATCCTGCAATAGAGTTGTCTAAGCTTTTATGGTTGTTTGAGGTTTTAAGAAACTACAATATGATTCTCATTTTTACAGCTGATCCATTGTATTTGCAAAGAATTAGAAGACGTTTTTTTTATCGACATATATCTATAAACAATCAAAATATCTAAACAAATTTATGTTGATCTTGAGATCAGTGATTTTAATAGGCGCTCGGGCGCTCACCGAAGCGCTCGGGCAAGAAGAGGCCCAAGTGCCTTGTTTCATTTCTAGGCGGCGAGCTTCAAAGAGGCGCCACCTAGGCGCTGGCCCGAGCCTAGGTGTCGGGCGAGCGCCCGGGTTAAACCAAACGACCGAACCAGCATTTTAGGTCTAGTTCGATCTCCGATTCTTTAGTTGGTTAAATCGAACCAACTAAAGCACTGATATCAGCCTTCCTCTCACGACTTCCCAACCCTAACCCTGCTCGCCACTCCCGCTCTTGCTACTACCGTTGTCATTGCCACTATTGCCGCTCCTGCTGTCGCTGCTCGCTTCTACCGCTGCCGCTGCCATTGTCACCGCTCCCGCTCCCACTACCGCTGCTGACTACCACCACTACCACTGCCATCGTCGTCTCGCCGCTCTCACTCCCGCTCCCGCTGCCGCTACTTGCTGCTACCACTGCCATTGTCACTGTCGTCACTTGCCGCTCCCGCTCCCGCTGCTCGTTGCTACCGCTGCCACTACCACTGTCGTCGCTCGCCGCTCCCGCTGTCGCTGCTCGCTGCTACCACTACCGTTGCTCTCGGTCAGCAGCCTCAATCTTCCTCTTACTCACACTCTTCTCACTTCGTATATTGTTAACAGTATATTAACAGTATACCACTAACTGTATACTAGTAACATTATTTTTATTTATTAGATTAATAATATATTATTTTAATTTTAATACTGTTAGTTTTTATTTATTTAAAATTATTGTTATTGTTTTGAATTTTGAAACTTTTTGTTAATGTGATATTGTAATTTTACAATATTTTCTTAATTTAATATCATATTTTTATTTAAATAATAACATTTATTAATTATATTATATATTTTTATATTTTAGCGCCTCGCTTCATTCGGGCGAGTGCCTAGTGCCTTGGGCATTTTTGAACCTTAGCGCCTTTTGGCGCCTAGCACTTTTTAAATCACTGCTTGAGATGGATTGATCAATTGAAAATTATATGATTTTCATCATAAAAGATAATGTTTTCCTTTCACTTTCATCATAATAAATAAAGTAGAAGGAAGACCTAATCTATTGTGATGAAACACCTATAATTCACCTTAAAATCACCATATTTGTGCTTATAGATATCCTTATATATTCTTGATTACTTATAGATACATGTCACTAAAAAAAGAACTAATAATTCATTGAAAATAAATGGATCATCAATAAAAGCTCAGACACACATGCCAATAAGAATCATACTATACTTCATACAAGAGAGAGTTGCATTCTGTTAGAGCTAACCCTAGGAAATTTACTAAAGGATAATTTTGGCAACCCAACAAAGACAATAAAGCGGAAAAAATAAAAGCGACAAGAATACCAAATTTACGTGGTTCGGTCAATTGACTTTGACCTACATCCACGGACGAAAGATGAGCAAATCACTACTATAAAAGGGACAATTACAAATGCCTTAGGAAGATGTTCCTAGGCCATAAAACACCCGAAAATACTAATCAAGAAAAACCCAAACTGTAAGCCCAAACTATTTAACTAAGTGTGGACTTAAACCCAAAGTAAACACTTAGGTTTTTCTTGTGGTGCCACTTATGGTGCCACTTATGGTGCATTTGACTTCAAAGCCCAGGCCCTTATTTATAGTTCCAATATGAGACAGCAAGTCTGATTTTCCCGATGTGGGACTATGGGACTTGCCAAACTAACAAATCTCCACCTTGGCATGTCCCAACAAAACTTGCTCCACCTTCTTCATAACTGCCCCAACGGGCAATCACCAACAATGAACACCAACCAAGTCCAAGCACTGCTTGAACTTGTAAACTGGAAGAGGCTTCGTAAGTATATCAACTGGATTGTCCTTCGTATGAATTTTCTGAACAAGGACCTTTCTTTCAGCAATGGTATCTCATTTGCATCCAACAATTTTCTTATCCAAAGACGGCTTCACAAGATCCCAAGTTCTATTCCGATGGAGAGACTCAATTTCTTCATTCATCGCAATCAACCACTTAGCGGAATTATCATAAGAAACTGCATCTGAATAGGTAGTAGGTTCACCAACTTCACTTGTTTATTCTGCAATAGACAAAGCATATGCAACCAAATTTGCATATTTTTGTGGTGGTCGAATATTTCTCTGTGGTGTATCCTTGGCTATGGAATATTGCTCTTCCTTTGGATCATCTGCGTTAGTAGACTCGGGACCACCTACTGGCATTCTTTGAGTAGAAGAGTTCGACTTAAAAGAATCTGAACTACCAATCTCAAGCTCCACTTGCTTCTGCGCACTATCATTTATACAACTAGTAGAATCCTCTTTGGAAGATAACATAAACAATTCATCAAAAGTAACATCTCTACTAATTATAAATTTTGGAGATTTGGGATCAGAATACCATAATTTGTATCCTTTCACCCCAGAAGCATACCCAAGGAAAATACACTTTTTAGCTCGAGACTCTAATTTTCCTTCATTTACATGCATGTATGCTGGACACCCAAAAATTTTTAAATCAGAGTAATCAGCAGGAGTACCTGACCAAACTTCCTTTGGAGTTTTAAAGTCAAGTGCTGCAGAAGAAGCGCGGTAGACAACGTAACAGGCCATATTAATCGCCTCTGCCCAAAAGTCCTTTGTCAACCCTGCATTTGAGATCATACATCTTGCTCTCTCCAAGAGTGTTCTGTTCATATGTTCGGCCACACCATTTTGTTGAGGTGTCATCCTAATAATGCGATGCCGAACGATTCCTTCATTTTTGCAAAATTCTTCAAAGTCACCTTCACAAAATTCCATGTCATTATCTGTTCGAAGCCGCTTAATCCGTTTACCTGTTTGTTTCTCAATCAAAGCCTTCCATTGTTTAAAGGTTAGAAAAACATCGTTTTTATGCTTCAGAAAATAAACCCAAACTTTCCTGGAATAATCATCAATGAAAGTCAACATATACTTGGCACCACCCTTAGATTGAACATGAGCTGGACCCCAAAGGTCTGAACGAATATAGTCAAGAGTACCTTTCGTTTTGTGAACTGCCGGAGAAGTGAAGCTGACTCTTTTCTGCTTTCCAAAAATGTAGTGTTCACAAAAGTCCAATGGCCCAGTACTCTGTTCGCAAAGTAGACCCCTTTTGCTCAATATGCTCAAACTTTTTTCGCTCATATGACCCAAACGCATATGCCATAATTTGGTGATGTCAGAATCAGACAATGATGATGACGAGACTGCAACCGAGCCTGTGACAGTAGTTCCCTGCAAAATATGTAAGCTACCAGACCTACAAGCTTTCATAACAACAAGAGCACTTCTATAAACTTTCATAACTCCACCTTCAGCTGTGTATTTACACCCAAGGGCCTCTAGGGTGCCTAAAAAGATGAGATTCTTTTTTAAATCAGGAACATGTCTAACATTAGTGAGCGTCCTCACAATACCATCATGCATTTTAATTCGGATTGTTCCTCTACCAACAACATCACACGCGGCATTATTGCCCATCAAAACAATTCCACCATTACAAGATTTATACGTGGAAAACAAATCCCTATTGGGACACATATGATAAGAACAACCTGAATCTAAAATCCATTCATTTTTAGACATCGTCCTGTCATCAGTAGCAAAGAAAATATTTTCAACATTCTCATCAGATGCTACACTAGCTTCAGCGGACTCAGTAGTTTTCTCAACAAGTTTTCCCTTTTGCTTTAATTTATTTTTTAATTTAAAGCAATCAGTCTTAATGTGCCCTATTTTATGACAATATCTGCATTCCAAATTTCTATGTCTGGATTTAGATCTAGATTTAGATCTACTACTGTCAAATTTTCTTTTATCCATTCTCCCCCTAACAACCAGACCCTCAGCCTGATTCTCTCTACTTTCCCCAGTGATATTCCTGTCTATCTACTCCTTAGATTTCAGTGCAGATTTAATTTCTTGATACAAAACTATTTCTTTTCCATAAATCAAAGTATCACGGAAATGCTTAAAAGATTGAGGAAGAGAACACAAGAGTAACAAAGTCTTATCATCATCATCAATTTTTGCATCTATATTCTCAAAATCCATAACCAAAGAATCAAACTTATCAAGATGCGAGAGTATAGATGTACCTTTAGTCATCCGAAACATATATAAACTCTGCTTCAAGTAGAGACGATTCTCCACTGTCCTCTTCATGTACAAGGCTTTAAGCTTGTCCCACATGCTCTTAGTCGTAGTCTCCGTAACTACCTCCCGTAAAACCTCGTCAGAGAGATTTAGAATGATGCTTGATCGGGTCTTCTTATCCATACTCGCAAGCTCTTCTTTTGACATATCATCTGGAATGCTCTCGGCTCCCTGTAGTACCAAATCAACTCTGTCTTGAACCAGAATGGCCTCCATCTTGAGTTGCCACAAGCCGAAGTTGACATTTCTGTCGAATTTATCGACAACAATCTTTGTTATTGTCATCGTTGCCAAAAGATCCCAGAACCAGGCTCTGATACCAGTTTGTTAGAGCTAGCCCTAGGAAATTTACCAAAGGATAATTTTGGCAACCCAACAAAGACAATAAAGCGGAAAAAATAAAAGCGACAAGAACACCAGATTTACGTGGTTCGGTCAATTGACTTTGACCTACATCCACGGACGAAAGATGAGCAAATCACTACTATAAAAGGGACAATTACAAATGCCTTAGGAAGATGTTCCTAGGTCATAAAACACCCGAAAATACTAAACAAGAAAAACCCAAACTGTAAGCCCAAACTATTTAACTAAGTGTGGACTTAAACCCAAAGTAAACACTTAGGTTTTTCTTGTGGTGCCACTTATGGTGCATTTGACTTCAAAGCCCAGGCCCTTATTTATAGTTCCAATATGAGACAGCAAGTCTGATTTTCCCGATGTGGGACTATTGGACTTGCCAAACTAACAAATCTGTTTTGATGAAACACCTATAATTCACCTTAAAATCACCATATTTGTGCTTATAGATATCCTTATATATTCTTGATTACATATAGATACATGTCACTAAAAAAAGAACTAATAATTCATTGAAAATAAATAGATCATCAATAAAAGCTCAGACACACATGCCAATAAGAATCATACTATACTTCATACAAGAGGGAGTTGCATTCAAGTAAAATTAATGACTAAAAAGTGTTAGATGTCTAAATTGTATACTGGAAAGTCTATGATAAGACTTAGTTCTTTGAAAATCACAATGAGACATTTAAATACTAATGTTTAGTCACAAGTTGAAAGCAAAGGAATACAAAGGCATATAAAATGAAATGAAATGGGTTGTAAGTAACAGACAATAAATAAAAAAATTAATTTGAATACAACCATATAACCACAACAATTATAAATAAGTCATACAAAATTTGTGTGCCCAAATGCCAAAGCTACTAAGCTACATCAAAACAATAATTCATATTAGATAAATTACATGATAAAACAACAATTCATATTAAATAATTCACATAGTTAAGTCCAAAAAATCTAAACGTATAAAAGAAAAGTGGAATTAATACAAAATCTATATATCTTAAAAAGGCTATATGTTGTAAAATATATATACTTCACTTCAGTTAAAACTTAATTCCGACCACATGTTTTTGCATTAGCTTATGATACCCAAGGTTTGTTGTATCGATGTGTACCGCCCGGTATAAGTGATATGTACCAATCTGATAGGGTATCAGTATGTGAACCGCTCTATATCGGGCGATACCAATACATAACCCCGTATCAAGTGATACAGGGTCTATACCAGTGATTTAAGAAACGCTAAGTGTCAAAAGGCACCAAGGTTCCAAAACGCCCGAGGCGCTAGGTGCTCGCCTGAGCGAAGTGAGGCGCTCTGAAATATTAAAATATAAAAAATATATAATATAACAAAATATAAAATTATTTAAATAAAAAGATGATATTAAATTAAAAATATACTGTTAACAATATATTACTTACTGTTAACAATAATTAAAGGGAAGAAAAAAATGTTAATAGTAACAAAGGATTAGTTTAAGATTGTTACGGCAGCAGTACGAACGACAACAGCGGTAGCGACGGAAGCTACAAACAGCAATAGCGATAGCGATGGAAGCTATAGACAGCAATAGTGACAGCGACGAAAGTTGCGGATAACAACAACAGCAATGGCGGAAGTTATGGACAACAGCGACAGCGACGAGAGTTGTAGATAGCAGCAGAACCTGTAGACAGCAACAGCGATAGCGACGGAAGTTGTGGACAGCAGTAATGACAGCGACGAAAGCTGCGGACAGCAACAGCAACATTGACGAAAGCTGCAGACAACAATAGCAGTAGCGACAGAAGCTCTAGAGGGCATCCGTCGATGGCGAAGGAACCTGCGATCCACTCCCTCGATAGTGGAAGGAACTGCACATGGAAGGATGACGGAAGGAAGCTACAGGGGCTGTCGGACTCGTCCGTCGGCAACAGAGGAAGGCTTGGTCCGCTGCATTTACGGTAGAGGCAGAAGCAGCGCTAGGGTTCCTCGGGGTCACATAGGCGTGAAGGGTGGCTTTTGAGGTAAGAAACTACGTTATTTGACCAAACCAGACTTAAAAGTCTGGTTCGGTTCGCTTAATTAAACCGGGCGCTCATCCGAAGCGTCCGGCGCCTGGTCTCGAGCGAGCGTCCAAGCGGCGCCTCTTCGAAATCCGTCGCCTAACCCTTAAACGAGGCGTTCGGGCCTCGCCTCGCCTCTCCCGAGCACCGTTTTAAATCACTAGTTTGTACTAGTCAATAATTATCGAAATTCGATTGGTAGCAATTAGATTTCGACCATTACCAACCAAGGGTTAAGATTGTCCTATTTCAAATGATCAAATTGACCATTTGAACCATTGAAAATGGTGTTTTAATCATTTTCTCTCCCCTATTTCAACCTATTTCACTCTCTCAATATCTTCAACTCTCTCAAACTCTTTCTCACTCATCTCTCTCATTCTCATGTTTTCATTCTCTTAAACTCAACAAAGCTATGATTTGTGGATTGGGTCAAATTTAGGAAGATTAAAAGAAAGAACACTCTAATCAAGAGATATGTATTCTCTTTCTAGATTTTTATTGATTTATGAAATGATTAGGCCTATTATATGTGGTTAATGATTTAATATCTAATATATTGTTTGATATGTTTTTGATGGTATTTTAGTGTTAATTAAGGAGTAATTAAGACCTTTAGTGTTCTGATTACTATGTTTAATGTTGAGATTTTCGAAATTAGACACCTAACAAGTCAAATCTTTGTATTTCATGCATATTAAGTTGATTTATATGTTTGTAATGGTATAATAGATCTAATTAGGTTTTAATTAAGATTTTTAATGCTGTAATTAATGGTTTTAATGATGATTTAATCAAAATTTGGTCAATATTGGGTCAATTCAATGTCTTTAATACCTATTAGGGAGTTTGATATGTTTATAGTGATGAAAAAGAACTAATTAGGAATTAATTAATTATGTTAATGTAGTGATTAGTATATCAAATTATGATGATATCGAAATTTGATACATATTAGGTCAATCAAATATATATGTATGAGGAAGCAATGAGGCATCGACGACCTGACTCACAATGGGAGCTTGGTAGTGGCAGTAGGCTTGCACCATAATGAATCCAAAGGTCTGCTAGCATGAGGTAGGCTACTACCCCTCCTCAATTAAGCTGAATTGGTAGCACAAGACAGTGTGGAATCCGTGGTTTTATGAGAGAACTTAGCAGGAGGTTAGCACCAGATATTATTGATATTGATCTACAAGTCTACCCTCCACAAACAGCAAAACCGGCACGGATTGATGATACATATAAAAAAAAAAAAAAGATATTGGGAAGGCAATTGCAAAATAATTTAACTTCTATGGATTCTAGCAAACATAACCCAAGGTTCATATTATCAAAGCATGGTCTCCTCTATTCAAAAGTTTGGCACGAGTTTCCAACCTCCAACACCAAAGGAGATCCACGACGTGTATTTAAATGAGGTGGAAAAACTGAAGGATTGGATCAAATCCTTCAAGATGCAACGGGATTGAATATGGGGTGACACTTATGTGTGATAGTTAGATAACATATCATTAAATTTCTTGTTTATTAAAATAGACAGGTGGTTTTTCATAAGTCAGTTAATGCTTCCAACAAGATTCAAGATTCAAACTATATTTAAAACCTAATGGATATCATAATAGAAGAGATCAGATAGTACATTGTAAACCTAATGGACATCGTACATTGTCTAAATAGTCACCGACAATGGAGCCAATTTAAAGAAAACCGATTTACAATTGATAGAAAAAAAAATATATTGTTTTGGACTCCATGTGTAGCTTATTGCATGGATTTAATACTGAAAGTATATAATGGTGAAATACTCAAATCTAGAGTCACTTGGTTTACTATAAATTTCGTTGCCTTAAAGTCAATACAGCAAAAGAAACAAGATCTCAAGGTAATGGTCACCTCACAAGAATAATCCGATTCCAGGTATTCGAGATCGAACAATGGAAAAAAGATGGAAAAGACTATTCTTTCTTCTAGATTTTGAGAAATTGTAAATAAAATCATAACAGGAGTGCCAGGAGTGGAACCACTTTATGTTGTCCTCCATAAAGTCGATATGGACAAGCATCCCTAAATGTCTTAAACATATATTGATTACAACAAGAGAAGAGGTCAAGAAAGCATTCAAAGATAATTTTAAGGCTGAGCAATACTTATAGATCATCAATCGCAAGATTGAAATTCATATGGACCAAGATACTCATAATACAAGTAAATTCATATTCATTGTAATTTAATTCATAATTTTTAATATTCAAAAAATTCTTACTAACAAAATTATGTCTTGTAGTATATTATCTAAATCCAACCATTCAATTCTGGTATAGTCTTGGAACGCGATCAGATTTATTGTCTGCACTAAGAAATATTATATATCGGCTTTTATTAAAAACTATCAATGCAGCCAATGCTATTATGGAGGGCCAATTATTTCGGTTTACAATTGGTTCAATCTCTAGAGTTATAGCTATATTGTGTCGTCACGATATGGATCCTAGTGAGGAAAAGTTACACATATGTTGATTATAAACTATATTTGATATTGATTATTTGTTATGCAAATAAAGTTCTATTTATATCTTTTTGCAGTCGAGTGATAGCTACAATTTGGAAGTGACGCACCAAATCTAAGGAAGGTTGTCGCTCGTGTACCTTCGCAGACAACGACATATGGTGGTTGTGATGTGTTGAGCTGGACAAGGAGCTAGAGGAAACAAAGATTGATGTTAGAGTCGATCAAAGCAGTGGAGAACCGAAAGGATCCTCTACTTGATGCGGCGGGAGATCCTCAACGTCCTTTGCATTTTATCATCGATGCAATAAAAGAAGAGAAAGCATATCCCTAACAGAAGGAAGATCCCCTTCGATTAAAATGTGGTAAAAGGAGCCGAACAATATCAAGTCAGACTGCTCGAGGAACTACAGACACCCAACTGTCATAGTCATTCGCCCAGTGTGCAAAGGTAAAGGCAAAGGGGAAGGTAGTAGCATCAACCGCACCATTGGAAAGAATAAAGTTTAGCGATGAAACATCTTCTCAATCGCATTCAACAATGAGCTCAAACTGGACATAGCAACGACGTGGACAACGGTGCCTTAACCGATGATGATGGCAACGCCAAGGAGTCAATGGTCTCATCCACACAATTTGAGAGTGGTGCATGGACCGAGTAGTACTTTACACATGCCACTCAAGATTCTGATCATGGAGCTCGATAAGGTGCTGATTAAGTTTATACACGAAAAGGGAAGGGGAAGGCGGTGGATAATTCTAAGCAAATGCGACAGAGCATACAGGATGCAGACATAGAGTGAAGCTCATCGTACTCACAACAATCGTTTTATGGAGAATCTTATAGGCCAATAGTAGTACAGTGATAGTTGGTCATACTTCTCCGAGCAGCAATATAGTGATCGATCTTATGAAATAGAGTAGCAAATCAGTTGCGAAAATAGAAGTTCAAACATTATTCTCTATGTTCTGCACTAATACATGCCACAATCGTACTTGCTTCAGGAGCCACCTCAAGCATATGTGGTTCATGACGATCAAACTACAACCATCACCACATTGATACACTAATGACATACGGTGTATTAGTAAACTACGTCATGGGATCAATTTCAAGATTGGATCTGACAAACATATCAACTTGATATACAGATACATTAGATCGAGAATCTTGATCCACCGCTCGTGGAGTTTCGTCATTCCTTTTAGTGGTAGAACCAATCAACCAGATATATCCATCGATTGATTACTTGATTCATTTGAATCTTAAAGCTTAAGTTGTTTAAAAAATATATAACAATTCAAATCATTTCTTTATAGATAATTCATAATTAATAGAAGGACAATCCAAAATGTACCATAAGTACTCCTCAAAGTCCAAAAAAAGATGTGCTATTATTCTTTCCTAATTTAGATTATTTTTGCTAAAATTATACTAAATATATATTTATTTTCAACTTAAAAACCTTCTAACTTTTTTCTATTTTTAGGTTTATTTTCGGTGATTTTGAGCATACCATCAGTATGCTCCGATACATATCGACATATGGTATGTCGTCTCGATGTATGGTACATAGGTACGTACCATACCGACAGTTAGTTAGTACATCGATATAGACCAGTAAGACGAACCTTGATGATACCCATCTCGAAAGATCTTGAAATAATTGAACTTCGAACAAATAAAATATCATGATCTTGAATGACTAAGCAAAAACATGTTTCATAATGTATCCTCTCTAGATCCATATTCTTATATAGAGGTGTCATATGGAACCTAAGAACAAATCCAAGTATATATTTATCAGTTACAACCAACCACTATTTATCAGTCCAAGCACGAACCCGAACAAGGATCACCCTTGTTTCAGGCAATTCAATCCCTTTTTCTTTAAGGGAGGTGTCTAGTTTTTTTTCTTTTAAAAGGACTGAACCAAACAGTTCTGAATCTTTCGAGTTTCGATTACCCTCTTCCTTCTCATTTCTTCCTTCTCCTTCGTTCTTCTCCTCTCTTCCTTTCTTGTACAAAACGCCACCACAAAAACAATGAATACTAAGAATGAAAGAGATTAGGGGCCTCCAAACAATAAAAAATCTCCCAACATCCAGTAATGAATAGGCAAATTATAAGAATCCAACTGACAAGAAGAAAGGGCTGAAGATAAGAGTGATTTTAACTAATGAGTTCTAAATTATGAACCTGGCAACCGCCTCGTATTGATTCCATAACCAGATATTTCAGCTGCTCCCTAGTGATGGTGACATCCTTCAAATACTCTCTTGCCAAAATGATCTGCATTAGCAAAGATTTTCATGTTTAGATCTCAAATAAGGAACAGAACAATGTAAATTACATTTGAGATACAATTTGTCATATTTTATCTTAACAAATAATACAAAAGATACTGCATTTCACACCAACAAAGCATATAACATTTCGTTGACAAGACATGCTAATCATAGAGTGATGATTACCTCACAATGGCTAAATTTCTTAGGGACCTTGGGAGACCACAATAAATATCATATAATGCCTGTCGAAACTCAGAAGAGTGAAAGTCTAAATTGAGGAGGTTCCACAACAAATTGAGAACTTTTTTGTCTACAACTCAGTTTATCTGTTTAAAGCTATTGGTATCAAAATTATACAAATGCACCGTAGAAGGTACACGTTACCTAAACGCTAACACAAGGGAAGTAGGTAAGGAATTTCTCAATATGTTTAAAATCATGCAACGAAGGAAGCAACAGTGCACAATTCAGGATTCCCCACATTTAGGAAATCTGGCACAGTAAACTTTTCAATATAAAGAACACCACTGTTTCTTTTGTCATAGCAGAAAGTATTAGAGAGAATGGAAAGGTTCCTTGATAGAATAGAGCTAACATCAAGATTAAAACAAAGCATAACTTTTCTTGATGAGTTCTATTTAGATTTAAACAACTTATCTTCCTTAAATATATATATATATATATATATATATATATATATAGTGTCAAACCTTGTTGGTTACTGTAACCACATTATTTTCGAATTTTATGTGTCGAAAGAAGTGTAGAATTCCTAAAGCAATGAAAGAAGCATACAACACAAGGAAGTGTCATGAAATAGCTTTCTCAAGGAGTGGCATTTGAGAATTGCTTTCAGGACAATAAAAGCTCTCACTTTTTTGGTGGAGATATAGAGTTAAGAAACACTTTGCAAAGTACCAAAAAACTTGCATAGTAGACATTCATAGTGCAAAAGGCTTAAAACATGCACAACACCATGGTAATGTTTGTCAACTTTGGATTATCAATTTCCTTCATTTAGCTCTTTAAACAAGAATATTTTATTTGTTGACCATGTCACAAACAACCTTTTACTACTTCTAGCTTCTACTCTGCTCTTACAACAATTGATACCAGAAAGTGACATATCAGATTGGTTTATAAAGCATCCTAAACATGTTATTGGTTGCTTTTCAGTCATCACTATCACCAACCAGAAATACTAATTTAATTTCGATAGAAAACCAAATCCAATATGTGAATAACAAGCATAAAATTTATCTCTTGCCATTATTCTTGCATAAGTCAGGAAACTAGTTTTTGTGATTGGCATACACTGATGTCACAATGCCCATTCAGAAGTCTAGGCTTCTGCTAGAACATTATACTCATACCTAAGGTCTTATCCAATAGCACATCTTATGCACTGGGCCACCCTTTTATAAGCAACTTTAACAGTGCAATAAACTTTGTCTCCTACCTAACTAGCATGGTGAAGACTGAGACCTTTACGCTAGAGGAGATGATATGCTATTCACTCATAAAAGCAACAACACCACCACTTCACATCAAAACAGTTCAGCTGGAAGTCCTATTATACACTTATGATATGTTTTGTTAATTACTTAACTACATATATTGATTAAATCTTGCTAGTATTTCTCCAGTTATACTCGGTTGTTCATTTGTTTATCCTATCTTGAAAAGAGGTTGCATCTTATGTCCTTGTTCAGATTTGACATTGTCAAGGTCGATGACACTAATCAAAGTGATGAGAAGTCTGGCTTCGTATTGCAACAGTATCTCACATGTTCCAAGCAATATAAGAAAAATAATTATTATATTCAAAACATTAAAATAAATATTGCATGATGTTTTCAAACTGACTGACATGAAAGATAATTTTTTATTTTTCATTATTTATCAGTTTTGTCAAAAAAATTATGAAAATAGAAATTGTCTTTATTTCTGCAAAAATATATCTACAAAAATCATGCCATTGTTAAGATTAGAAGTTCAGATATAATGGCTCTTAACTTTTTTAGGTTTGTAGAAAATCTAGTCTCTTGTTGCAAAAACATTTGAAATGCCAATAATATATACTATATAAGATTAAAGATTTAGTAGCTACACAGACATACTTTCATTTTATTGTTATTTTAAAAATATCCTAAAAATGTAGATTTTATCCGATGAAATTATGTGAAGACCAAGGTCATTGTTGAACAGAAAAACAAAATCTATGATTTGGAACCATTAAAGACATTTCAGTGCTACCTGAGTCTTTGCATATTCAGTTTCTTCCTCTGCTATTTTGAAAACCTCCTTGCTTGTTTCCTGAAATTTCGTTGCAACACCAACGGCAGCAACTCGGTCATCAAGGTTCATGGGAAGATCTGCACTGAAAATGAAAAAAAAATCTTTTCTGGTTATAAACTTAAGAAAGTGAATAAATATGATCCCAATTTAAAAATCTTGTACAGAATCATCTTTATCAATCTACTGGTATAGGCATCTTTATGCTTGATTACAACTTCTAGATATATATTGATATAAGGTCATTTAGAGGTACAACTTTAGGTACAAAGTTTTTGTAAATATAGCAAAAAATCCAGCAAATCTTCAAATGCCACAATATTTTGGTCATATTATTAATTATATAAATGATGAAACAATCATACCCTTGTATCACAACAATTTCTAGGATTACCATACCGATAGGCTAGTCAATAAGATTCTAGTATTGACAGAAGCATGGATTCAGATCTCGGTCGAATACTGGTCCTTGGCCAAACCAATATGATACTAGTACACACTACCTTCCTATCTGTCAATACGAATGGACTGTCACGAACTTTGAGATTTGTCTACGCTGTAAATTTATGCTACACCTGCTAATAAGAAGTCATCAGCTTACTTTCAACCTCGCAGATGTCATAATTTTTGTAAGAGAAAATGAAAATTGGCCGACAAGCGAATGCACACCAACTAAGGGCCCAATGGTAGAGAAAGGTAACATGAACACCAAGCATATGCACCAATTGAATGAAGTTATGATACCGTTTTTTCCAAACTTACGTAAGCCCTAGAGACCATCCAGCTTTGTGCCACCAGGGGGTTCCTTAGAGTTGAGATGGCTGATATGTGTCAGCCACTCCACTACCAAAGAATCCCTAACAACAGCCTAGGAAAAAGGGCCCAATATTACCTCATTCAACACCTACATGATGGTTCAGCTTATGACAATTTAAGTACATGTTTAAGGATGTAAAATACAAGCAAGGTAAGATTATCAAGCTATCTTAGATCTTGCTAGCTTATAGTGATGCAAGAACAACAACAAAAACAAAGTCGTAAGTCCCAACTATTTAGGGTCGGCTACATGAATCTTTTGTCATCATTAAGATCTGTAAAAAGCCACATGTTTAGTTAAGTTTAGAGTACTTAAATCCATGGTTCGCATTACTGGTCTGTACCAGTGTATCGACTACCCATCGGTACGATACATACCGAGCAAAATCGAATTGTACTGAGTATGCTGACACATGGTACACTGGGGTGTACCAATGTACCACTCGTACTGGTCCTTTGTTGGACCAGTACGTACCACCCATACTGAGTGATATGTTTCGGTACATCAAACTTTACTTAAATCTTTACTTATAGTTTCTATTAAAGTCTTTTTAGGTCTTTCTTTATCTTTATTCGTATCACTAACATTAATCATTTCACCCCTTCTAATTATCGTATTCGGAGGTCTCCTAAGCACATGTTCATACCATCTTAGACCTCTCATCTTATCCTCTATCTAAGCGATACCTAATTATTTACGAATAAAAGTATTTCTTTTCCTATCTTTCCTAGTAACTTTATAAATCCATCTCAACATTCTCATCTCGGCAATACAAACTTTTTGTATATATTGTTTCTTATCTACCCAACACTCAAATCCATAAAACATTATTGATCTTACAACTGTCTTATAATTTTTTTGTTTTAACCTCAAAAGTATCCGATAATCATACAAAACTCCTGACGCTCCTGGCCATTTTAACCATCCTATTTTTACTCTGAATAATATCTTTAATGATCTTTCCATCTTGTTGAACAATTGATCCAAGATACCTGAAGCTTTTACTTAAAGAAACTTCTTTTTAATCCAACTTAACTATATTCTCTTGTCTATTCCTAAAATTACTAAAATTATATTTCATATATTCAGTCTTAGTCCCTACTTAAACCAAAACCTTTAGTTTCTAAAGATTGCCTCTAAGGATTGCATCCTTAAACTAAAACCTTAAACAAAATTGCATCTAAGGATTGCATTCGTAAACTAAAACTTTAATTTCTAAGGATGCAAGAAGATGTAACAAAATAAAATGATAGACTAGACATTTAAACAAAATTATTGTCATTGCAAGTTATGGCTACAATCTAAAGACATGTTCCCCTAACTTAATTGTCAACGTCCTCACCAATATGCATCTGAATTCTGAAATGATTTTATATTCATGTCTTAAAGTGTCTTTTATCTCCCAACTCGCTTCTAACTTGGAAAGCCTTATCACCATCAAGTACTCCACTTGCTTTGCATCGTTGGGCAATGTGCACTTTTGAACCATAAAAAATGCTTCCAATTGTCTCTCATATAAAGTTTTGGTGGGGTAGCCAAATTGGAGCTTTCCAAAGAAGGGTCTTGTGGAATGGAGTAGTACGAATTTAGGCATCTTGCGTGGAACATGTTGTACACCTTGAACCATATTAGGAGCTGAACTCAATATGACAGATTGCCTAGATGAGTAGATGATGGGAAAATGACTTCCATACATATTTACTAATCCCCTATGAACCTAGACCAAAGAACTAGAGGGAAAATGGTTGGAGCGTAACAAAAACCAAATTACTGATCTTGAAGTCTTATGGCCATATCATGAACTAGGTACCACCACTGAGTCTCGTTAGACTTGCTACTCTCATATGCAAACAGATGGCCTTCTTGCATTAGGACCCCTCTAATGGAAAATTTTGAAGCAGCAATCTAGGACTTTGAAAGGTTTTCCATAGTTTCCGGTGTTGGCTCTACCAATACAACCTTTAGGTCCTGGAATGATGACTTGCATTCCTTCAACCACCTCCAAGGCTGATCTTCGTTCAAACACTTCTTAAGTGCGGCTATGCGCTTCAAGTAATCAGCAATGAGGCACTGACAACAATTATAAAACCCAACAAAGGATCACAACTTGGGCATCTCATAGGTTCACCATTCCTCCATACTTTCGCTTTAGCATCACGCATCCAAATTGAGCCATCATTGACTCAGTGCCCAAGAACATGATCTCTTTTTTTGCAAATTAGCATTGCTCCTGCTTCGCATGTAAGAAAGTCACCCTAAGGATCCTGAAGATAGTCCTTTAGTGTTGAATATACTATTGGTTAATCAACCAATTAATTTATGTGAACCAACATGCTTACAAATTTATTCCAACAAATCACAGTGTGAAACAGTTGTTTGTTTAAACAAATTTGTCCTGGATAGGAGGGGCCTTTTGTGTGCGTACATTCGACATGAGCTGGGAACTGAACAGATAGGCAAGATCTAGAGAGCATTCCTTGGTTTTGAGAAGTGCTCCTTTCTTGTGCTAGGATCCTCGGTTTGTGTACTTGTTAGATGATTTTCTATCAAGTTATAATCAAATGTTCTGTGCTAATACTTGGAATCAGCAGTACTCTAGATGTACAAAATGTTCAACTTGTTCCCCTAAAAAGAAATTTTCACTGTAGAAAAGTTTGAAAATTCTTCTATGCTTAAATGTAATTTAGTTCTTACCAGGCAGTATGCTCAACTTCCAACCAAACAGAATTACCCGATTCACATATTGGTCAAGCATCAGACTGGTAATACCAATCCATACGTCGATACAACCATGATGATCAAATCCATGGGTATCAGTACAGGTACCAATATTTTAAACCTTAATGTTGAGTCCTAGATGAAATTGAATGGACAAAATGAATAGATTAATGAATTGGCTATTACATCTTATCTATACGAAATATAACAAATAATCTAGCTCATATTAGAGGACAACCATAGTGAATATTTACAACCATGAGCAACCTAAGATGAATCACATTTAGCCTCGGGGGCATAATTTTTCAGGAAAGGTCAAATTCTGGTTAACTTTCCATCATTAGAGATATTTGAGACCTTAAAGTAACACCTAGCACCCAAAGCCAAAATCCAAAAAGTTTTTGGGATCTAAAATTGGTATTACGTATAATAATATTTTAATTTTAAGATATACTTTAGGATATATAATTTCAAATTAGTTTTGGATGTCTGTAATATGTTAGCTTTCAAAATGCAAACTGACTATAGTTCTTTTCTTGCCGATTAAAATCAAATTAAATCCTATATCCATTTTAATCTAGACATTCTTCTAAAACTACAATTAGCTGGTGCAATTTCTTTAGTGCTATTTAAATATATGAACTAAGAAGATATACAACCTTATGATAAATTATCTTCAATTTTGAGAAATTGATTTAACCATTCATAACCGATTTGAGTTAAAAATTAAGCATTCATTTAAGAACTTTTCTTTCAAGCTTTGATCATTATGTTATTGCATATTGGAATAGTGAATATTTGAATGCTGATTAACATACTATTATTAGTTTCAAAAGTTTAGATGTATAGTTGCAACACTGCTATGCTTTTAAGATCATGATATCTTGCTATTTCATAGGAATCGGATTGGCAATTCATAGTGGTAGAAAAAAATATTTTAGATGTGATTGGAAGGTTAGTATCTTTAGTTATCTCCAAAATCCTTAATATTTATTTTAATTAAATAAAACATTTTTCAAATATTTAAATTTATAAGAAATAGCAATTATAAGTTTATTAGATTACTTATTTTGTCTAGAGAAGTATAACTTGTTAATGAATTCATGAAAATACTTATTTTGTCTAGAGAAGTATAATTTGTTAATGGATTCATGAAAATACCAAGTCATGTATTTATAGTGGCAAGTCTTGTTAGGCAAGGTTTGCAATCTTGTAGACCCCCATACATGGCCTAGGCTAGACTGGTGCATACCATGGATGGTAGCATACTGACATTCAATACACTAGTGCATATCAACACTCTTGGAAGAGAGAGAAGAGGGGAGGATGCCGGGGGAAGCAAGAGAAAGAAGGAAGAAGAAGAAAAAACAAGAGGCAATAGAAGAAGAAGAGATACAAGACAAAAAGAACAAGGAGAAGAGAAGGAGAAGGCATACTAGAAAGAAATGGACAATGTGTGGCCAACGTTGGGCTTTAGGTGGTGAGCGGCTCATGAAGGAGGATTGATAGCGATGGGCTCATGGAAGAGGAGAAGAGGGTGGTGGGGTCATGGAAGAGTGAGAGGGTGGCGAGCTCACAACTTCCTCTATGAGCCCTAACATGATTAGTTTTTTCTAATGCACTAGACTAGTCCACCCGAAATGGAGGTGGTCCGCATACTAGTTCGCACCCAGACCAGTAAATACCAGTTGGTACAGTCCAGTCCAAGCAAAATCACAAACCTTACTATTAGGTATAAAGCATTATCATGTGCTCATCCCAAGAGTGAGACTTAATTGGGCATGACTTACTATGGAACCGTAGGCTTGAGACTTGATATTTATTATATGGTACATACCTTAGATTAATTGCTATGCGATCAAGCAAGTGTTCACGTACTGAACCTTCTTCTGGGTTGTAGGTAGCAATAAGAAGTGGCTTGCAAGGATGTTGAAAGCTTATTCCTTCTCTCTCCACAACATTAACTCCATCAGTTAGAACATTTAGAAGCAGATTACTGATACCCTCATCCAAAAGGTTTATCTCATCAACATAGAGGACACCTCTGTGTGCTTCTGCAAGTAGACCTGGTTGAAATGCTGTAGTTCCTGATTTTATAGATTCCTCAACATCAACTGATCCTATAAGCCTATCTTCTGTAACACCAAGTGGAATCTGCAATACTTTATTAAATGGTGTTAGATATGTAAATGAACATTTATGATTCTATAATTAATATTAAAGTCATATGAGTAATCACCTGCAAGAAAGGTGTCCTAACAATTTGAGTCTTGATATTACCAGCAGAGTCATATTCAACTCGTTCAGCTAATCCATCTTCCCATCTAAAAAATTACCTGTCTGTTAGCGGTTGTAACCAATTTGAGCATCAAATAAATTAATAAATTACCATGTTGCATGTAACATAATATCTCATTTAGATATGAAGAACAAATTAATCACACTCAAGATATATAGTTACCGGAAATAAGATAGCAAAAAGCAAACTATCTCAATGACAGTTTCCATGCTATGTTTATCACTCACTCGTATTTGAACCTGTTTCCTAGAACTTGAAAGATCTTAAACAAAAAACTTTGATAAGATGACAAAGGATTAAGGACAGGTGCTCACAGGATGTAACAAGTCTTTTCAGAGTTACATGCAAATGTAGATGTTACAAATTCTAGATAAATTTACCAAAGATTTTATACTAAATATACTGAAGGAAATAGAACAATTTTTATAAGAAATCCAACCCTAATGTTAAAACCTGTTCATATCTACTTAGTTCCAAATATCACAGCAATTGGACCCTTTGACCTCACTCAAATCATTACATTGTTAAAACAAAAAATACCAATTAGTATAGTACGTGTAGTTATTAATATTACATGGTGTTACTAAATAACTAGTTGCAGTAGGTCAAATTGGTGCATTCCTAATATAAATTAAAAGTCAGGATTCATGATTAAGTTGAACTTGCTAGTTCATAACTGGATTTTTTTTTTCTTTACTGTTCATTAAGAAATGTGTCACAGATGCACTGACCACTATATAGCAGTTCTCGGCATTTACAAACCATGGGTCTATGCAGTTTATTTAGCTCATTAAACCAATTCAAATGGACCAAAGCATGGTAACCTTACTCTTCTGGGCGATTGGGGTCTGCATTAGATATCGAACCTGCCACCACTTCAATTGGTGGAAGCATAGCATGTAATCCACGTGCCATCACTGTCTTTGCTGTTCCACGCTTACCTGAGATGGCAATACCTCCTATCTCACGATCAATAGCCCCAAGAAGTAGTGCTGTTTTTATTGCATCCTTTTCAGCAAAAGGATAAAAAGGTTAAAATAATCATTTTGAACTAATGATACATATTAAAATTTTAAAAAATGTAGCAAAAATCCATCTTGTCTAAAAGTATACAGAGATGCAGATGACAAAAGTAGAGGAAACTCCCAAAAGAGAGTTTACATAAAATATGTAAAATTTTATATGCTTGCATTAAAAAATATAATTCATTTTCTTTGCTTTGGTGGTTTGGTCAAGTACAGAGACAAAATAATAATCCCTATGAGCATATCAGGCTAACTATAACAACCAGTAAGGTTTATTGGCATATGGTTCTTGTAAGGTTGACAAATAACAGAATGCATAAAATTGTTTAAAAATAAATAGGTAAATAATTATGTAAAGTAACCATTATGATTACCAGTATGAAACTTTAGGTTGTCAAGCTAGGTGGAGATGGGAATTGGTTTATAATTAGGCCTCACTGACAATAAGGAAAAGTTTCTGGAGAAACAGATTGTCAATATTTAAGCATGATCTGACAATATTTACAATTAGGCCTCACTTACCATTGAATCCAATCTCCAACTCTATCACAAAAATCTTTAATTTCAAGAATTTTGCACACAATTGGACTTTTTCTGCTTAATGCAATGCATAATTTATTCCACAAACACCAAAAATGTGGTGTCTACTGAAGCCATTTTGGCAGAGTTTTGGTTTGTCTAGTTTAAGAAAATCTTGTACTATCCAGTACAGTACTTTAAGCAAGTTCAGTAACAGAAAGCATTATGTTTCGTTTCATTTCATGTAAATGTCGTCTAGGAAAAAAGATTTTTTTTTTGTAACAAATGCAAATGACCAATTAATATTATAAATAACATTCTACACTTATAAGTACTTATGTTACATGCAATGTATTCGTTGACTTTTTTATACATTGACAACTTTGGCAAAGTAGCAGCTCAGGTGTCAATTGTGTGAGTAACTGTTGGTTTCACTTTGAGAAAGGGATAGCCATAAAGAATAATGAAAAACCAAACAGTATGTCCCCTGTATTCCTCTATTAGTACATCTTCCTTTGCTTTTCTAAATTTCTATATTTTTTTTCTTTTTTTTCCTTGATCAGTAATATTCTCTTACCTACCTATGAAAGTTTAGAAGTACCATGCATCTAGAGTAGTCCTGCTTTTACCGGGAACCGAAGTTAGGAGGCAAACAATGATTTGACAAATAGTTGGCACCATATGCTAAATACACAGATAATCAGAGGAAAACCGAAAGTTCGGAGAAACAGAGAGACAGACAGACAAAGAGAGAGAGAGAGAGAGAGAGAGAGAGAGATCTTTCCAAAGCATTTTACATGTGGTTGTTAGGAAGTCTTTGTAGAAAAACTTCATCAGCGCTTAAGATGTGATCTAGCCAATCACAAGGCAGCATGAGCCTTGGGAAAGTCATGCTGGCTCTTACCGTATAGAGTGGAAGTAAGATCATGATGACCATTGCTTTTAAGGCATGCAAAGAGAGTTTAAAAAGAGTTCTTATATCTTTCTGTTTCTCTCGCTGAGGTGTTTATAATCTTTTTTAGTACTTTTTCTTGTTGATCTTGTGATCTCAATCATCAGAACATTTTTCTTATATAGAACTCTTGTCAATTCAGAGAGAAAATAGTATCCTATCTCTCAAACAATAAATGTCTTCTATTAAAAGATGCAACCAACCACTAGGCTTAAGTCCAAAATGCATCTCATCAAAATAAGATTTATATGTTGACATTATTCTACAATATATAATAAATAAAGGTAAACAGAGTGTCTTTGAAGACTGATTGATGTTTTAACCATTTATATCCTACATTTGTCTGAATGATTTACTTCGTCTATCTCTTCAAGAAGCAAACAAGAGGCTCCACAAAATTTTACATAGATAATCATATAAAAGCTAATCATATAAAATTTTACATAGATAATCATATAAAATTTTACACAGATAATCATATAAAACTTTACATATTCTAGCATGCTAAGTTGCAATATTTATTACACATGCAAAATTTTCAAGGGAAAAAATCTTGTAACATACCATGCTAACATTTTTGTTGTATTTGACATTGAAACTCTATCTGAACAGCAGTCCACAAAGATAAACTTTGCCTTCAGAGAAAATTGTTTCAAGAATATTGTTTATCATCTCCTCCATTTAAGTCTTAGGTACTGTTATTTAAATTCAGTAAATCCACATCATCTCCCATTCTGTATGAACCTCCCCTAAAGTACCAACTCTTGTTGTGAAAACTTTTCCTTTTGGTACCATATCAATTTATAGATGCAAGCTGCTTATACCAATAGTTTGATAACCTAAAAGTTTCCTGGTTCTCTCCAAATCTTGAAAACCATAAGCATCTTGTCCCCATTCTTTGTAAATAATTATGTCAAGATACTATCCAAAGATTCATGTTCTTTTAACACAATCACAATGCTACTGAGACCAGAATTTTTTGTGATGGTACAAAATTGAAGTACTACCAGCAGTTACCAGTAGAGAAATTCTCACTTAACAAGTTTAAGAAGGGTAACATAGATGTCTATGCTACCAGCAGAATGACAAATCATATTTTCTTTACCAAATTGCAAAAAATTACGATATTGTACATTGCTATCCTCCAGATGGACATTGTACCGTCATCTAGTTTAGTCCTGTTATTGCTGTATATTGTGGCCAAGAAATAAGCAAGGAAAGGGATAACTAGGGCCGGTCTCTGATGGGTCTCTAGACAGGCAAGCATTCAGAAAACCATCTTCACAAAGAATTAGTAGGTGCAAAATTTCAGCGGCCTCTAACGTAATGTCGAACTAGATTCTATACGACCAACATCCCAGCAGAACACTAACCAGCAAAACCGTAGTTTGCATGATTCATCTTGATAAAATACAAGAAGACACTGCCCTAACAATTATCAATCTGGAAGAAGCAAAAATATGCCACAATCCCGAAGGGTAAAAAGAAATAATGAAAGAACAAAAGAAGCATTTGAATGCTGAGAATCTGTGTAGAATAGGGAACTCGTGAACCTGCCCAACCACAGCGGCCAAGGGGAAGAACTGCCTTCCATATTCCGCGCTGTCGATGGGCTTCTGTTCCGTTGCGGAGACAGCACCGTTGCTGGAGTCGATCGTCGCGGCTGCCGAGGCGACGATGAAGCGGCGAAGGGACGGCCGCCCTGCGGCTGCCTTACGAGGGCAAACGGATCTCTTGGTAGAGGGGAGAAGAGGCCTGAAAGATGAAGGGAAGATGATGGACTTCGAGACAATGAAAGAGGAGGCGGCGGCGGCAGCAGCAGCCATTTGTGAGCTCTGCTAGATAGAATGGCCGAATGAGTCACTGTTATCAGCCTCCTCTTATCTTGGTTTGTTCTCTCGCGGCCTCGGTCGCCTTTCCCGGGCAACTCTCTTTTAGCTCTTCGTGACCAATGGCAGCACAACACGTCACGGACGAAAAATAGAATCGTTCCCTTCGAGCGGAGTCATAACAGAACCGTTTCATCGACCCGAATCGCCTCGGAGATGGACCGGCGGATCAATCGTCCGGTTCGGATCGCAAGTTTAATACGATTTATAAAATATTATATGTTATATATAAAATAAAACAAAAAACAGATCATTTACTTTTTGATTTATTTCTTCGTTCTGTCATCTTTTATTCTTATTCACTTTCTTTGGTGTTGTTGCTTATTTGATCCTTTTTGTTTTATTTTTGGTCTAAGGATACGTTTCTTATTTTCATCCACATAATGTTATTAATAAAAAAGGTTTATTAAAAACAAAATTTCCAGTTGATCAACAAAAAAAAAAATTTCTTGATGGATTGAATGTAAAAACTTTTAGAATAGGAATATAATGTTCGGGTTTAAAATGGATATAATATCGAAAAACCATTCTTTATAGGGATACTTAATTGTTATTAATTGGGTGCAGTCAAGAGTTCCATATAATACAAAGTTATAAAGAGAGAAGAATCGAAAGGCTTGGTCAATTTTACGAAAACAATTTGTTATTTGGAACGCTATGGATATGCCTCCAAACAAAGCCCGGTAGCAAAAGAGATATAACTTATAGTAAATGCCCAAGACACATAAACAATTATCTTACATAGTTTTTAAGGCTAAAATGAAAGATATATCTAACTTTACCAGTGAACCACAAAAAATCATTTATCACCCAAGAGTGACCTAGGCATATCGATCTTCGTATTTAAAGGTATCAAACCAAGAATAAAACTAATTGTCAAAATCGATATAAGTGTCTCTGCTCGCAAATGAGAAATATAGTGTTGAGATACGTGTTAATCAATTCGATTAATACTATTGAATCTTATATTTTGATGATAAATTAATTAATAAAATTATAATCTAATAAGCATTTGAGTGATGTAGGACTAATTTTGATCATACAAAGATAAATTGATTGAAGTAGGAAGAATCAGACGTTAGGTTGAAGAGCATCATATCAGAGATTGGATGTCGGGCCAGAGGATTGGTCGACGTATCGAAAGATATACTTCATGCCATGAGTTCAAGCATTAAGCCAGAAGGATCGGGCATTATGCTTGGAAGATCGGATATTGAGGGAGGTCAAAATGCCGATGGATCGGGCAGTACACCAAAGGATAGAATGATGCATCAAAGGTTCGGACAAAAAGGTAGCATGCAACCTTGGCCGAGAGCACCACCTTGCTACTCTCGGCGTAGCCAAAAGCTACAAGGAGCTCTCGACCATGGGGTGGCAACCCTTGTAGCCAAGTTTCCTAGCTACTAGGGGCACCCTTGGCTACTAGGGTTTCTTGGTCGTAGGGGTTACCTTGGTGGCCAAGACTCTTGGCTACATGGGGCAAGTTAGCAGCCTAGGTTTCCTGGCCGCCCATGCTAACCCTGTAGCTAGGGTTTCCTAGCTACATAGGTAACCTTAGGGGCCAAGGATCTCTAACCGCCCAAGGCAGTCCTACAACCAGGGTTTCCTGGCCGCCCATGCTAACCCTATAGCTAGGGTTTCCTAGCTACATAGGTAACCTTAGGGGCCAAGGATCTCTAACCACCCAAGGCGATCCTACAACTAGGGTTTCCTGGCCGCATGGGGCACCCTAAGGTAGGGTATCGATACCAAAGGGCTATAAAATAATTAATTAAATGATTTAATTAATGATTATTATTATTATCTAGTAGTCTTACATGATGATGTATACATGTGATGTGTATAGATGATCATGGACCGTGTAATGTGATGTATGTGTATTATGATTATTATTATTATTGAGGCCTACGAGCCTCTATTTTTTTTTCTCATTCATTGTCGGGCTTGCATACTTATGATTATATTGTAATTATATAAGGAAGTGCAACGAAAGCATGGAGGTGATAGTAGGACCCACGAGGTCGAAATAGACGATCACGACACATGGAGATGTGCTGAGATATTGATGGAACCGACAAGGATGAGATGGACGATCATAATCAATGGAGATATACCGAAGCACATATAGATCATGATGTGAGTGATTGGGCCCATTGGCTCGAGCTTAATCACATTATGGTATGGTCTATGATCATCTAGTATGATTGCTCATATGATGTGTAATTTCTTGTATATTTACTAGATATGCATATATATTTGTATGCGATGTAGACATATATATATTAAATATGTATGTGTGTAATACGTCATAGGAGACCGAATCAAAATCTCCTCTCTCGATAATATTAAGTCGGTAAATGTGAGACAATTAAAATGACCCATGTGGCCTTTCATCGCTATAGAAAGAAATCGATTCCCGACATAGGTTGAGTTGATCGAGTCCCTCGAGGCTTAGTTATATCATAATTTGATATCTTGCCTATCACTTAAAGATGTCACTAATAATCTGAGGACGTGGTATGCTTGGTCGAGTCTCTCGAGGGCATATCATTGAATCGGACTTATCTTATAACGATGGTGATGACTTAACTGAACATCATGGTTGATCGAGTCTCTTGAGGCCATGGTAGTTCGGAGGTTGAATATGATGGGAATCATAAAGAGTTATAATCGACAAGAGTTGCCTAGCTTTTTAGGCTTAGCATGTTGGTCGTGTCTCTCAAGGTTATATTAAGACATTAATTAGATCTCGATCCCTACTAGAGATTCGTTGGGTGTCTCCGATTCATATACCGGAGAGAGTTGTGTGTTTCATAAGAAAATAGTGGAAGTATATTAAGATAAAAGTTTATATCTTGATTATTTACTTTTTACAAAGTCTGCATATTATTTATTTCTGCTCCATGTTTATTTTCAGAAAATATTGCTTTTAAATCTCTTACATGACATACTTGATGTCAACCGTCATATTGGTCCAAATTATACGAATTGGCTTCTCAACCTAAGAATTATTCTCATAATAGAGAAGATCACGTATGTCTTTAATATAGTGATATCTACACCCAAGGAGGGGCAAGCGAGGATGAGATCATTTGTTATGTGAAGTATATATATGACTTCATTCTTGCTCAGTGTTATATGTGGGGCTTCATGACTCCCGAGTTACAGAGACAACATGAAAAGATGGATGCTAGATCTATTCTCCTACATCTTCATAAATTATTTGAAGAATAGGGAAAGACTCAACGATATAAGATATTCAATAGTCTCTTCCACGCTACGATGACTAAGGGGACACCAGTTCAAAACCATGTCCTTAAGATGATTAAGTGGATAGACAAACTCACAGGTCTAGGAATGGTCATAGAGGATAACCTATGCGTTGATCTTGTGCTTTAGTCCCTACGAGATTTCTTTTCTCAATTCATCAAGAATTTTAATATGAACAAGCTTGAGGTGACTCTCATGAACTCCTCAATATGTTGAGGGAGGCCGAGATCACTATCAAGAAAGAGAAGCCAATTCTCTATGCTAGTGAGATTATAAAGAAAAGAAAGGTAGAAAAATCCCTTAAGAAGGGCAAGGGCAAAGGCAAACCGGGTAAAGCAAAGGTTGCTAAGAAGGACCCAACAAAAGACAAAGGCCAGTGCTTCCACTACGACAAAGATAGGTACTAGAAGAGGAACTACAAAGAGTACCTTGCAGAGAAGGTGAAACAGAAGCTTGAAGAAGCTTCAAGTATATTCATGATCAATCTCCATTTATTAGATTCTTATAATAATACATAGGTATTGGATACCGGTAGCGCTTATTATATCTATAATTTGTTATAGGTTCTAGAAAAACCTAAAAGATTAGCGAGAAGTGAGATGAACCTTAAGATAGGTAATGAAGCAAAAGTTGCTGTAGTGACTATTGGTAATATCACCATATATCTACTTAGTGGAGCTATTATTGCATTGAATGCATACTATTTTATTTCTTTTATTATCAAAAAATATTATTTACATTTAATATTTAACAGTTAGTAGATATAAATTAGTTTTTTAGAATAATAATTATTTAATATTATTAGATGATAAGATCATCACGAGAGGAACATTGCATAATTGTTTGTTTATGCTAGACACTACTCTACACATTATGAATATGAGTGTATTCAAGAGAAAATAAGATGAGGTGAACTATGCATACTTGTAGCATTGTAGGCTGGCTTATATTCATGATGGAAAGATTCAAAAGTTATTAAAGGATGGATACCTAGATGTATTCGACTGAGTCATATGCAACTTACGAACGTTGCCTTCATGGAAAACTAACCAACTCTCTATTTAGTGGAACTAGAGAGAGATATTGAGTTTTTGAAACTTATACATAGTGATGTATGTGGTTCCATGTCAACTCAGGTCATACATGGTTACTCATACTTCACTATTTTTGTTGACGATTTCTCTAAGTAAGGACACATGTACTTGATGAAGTATAAGTCTGAAGTCTTTGAGAAATTTAAGGAGTATAAGAATAAAGTAGAAAACCAAACTAGAAAGAGTATCAAGACTCTTCGATCAAACTAAGAAGATGAGTACTTGAGAGTACAGAGTTTACCCAATTCCTCAAGGACCGTGAGATTCTATCCTAGTGGACACCTCCTTATATTGTTGAATCTCGGATTTTGATAATGAAACCAATTAATAGTGTTAATCTGATCTATATTTTGAGTGACGTATGAAGCTTCGATCAAGGAGAGACAATTAAAGCAAGAAGAATCATGTTAGGCCAAAGAAATTTTTTTTAAAAGATTGGACATCGTGCTGAAGGATTGGTCGACGTATCGATAAAAAGGCTTCGGGCCATGGGTTCGGGTATCTTTCCAAGAAGAGCAGAAATTGCATCAAGGAAATTGGAGTTGCGGAGGTCAACTGGCTAATTGGACAATAAGCCGCAAGAGAGGACAATGCGTTGAAGAATCAGATAAAGCGTCGATGAACCAATGACATGCCGAACAACATTTAATTCAAGCTTTGTAATAATTGTCTAGATTGAAGTAGGTTTTAAGTGTGCAGGATTAACTATGATAGCAATCAAGGCATAAAGCAAAATGAAGTCCCGGAGTCAAGAACGAGATTTTGTTGAGAGTTCGAGAGTTCGTCGAAAGTCCGGGCGTTCGTCGGAAGTTCTGCCGGAATTAACTAAGAAGTCTAGGAGCTTGCCAAGAAGATTGTCGTGAAGTCTAGGAGCTTGTCGAGAGTCCATTGGAACATTACCAAGAGATCATCAAAAGTTCACTAGAAGATCGCCGGAAGCTCGCTTGGAAGAAACCTAGACTAACCGAACTTGATTTGCTTAGTGTATGTCTTAAAATTTATGGTTAGCATATAATTGGGTTGGAATTGGGCTAACTCAATTAGGGGCCAATTGGGCTCAAGTTTGGGCTGTGTTGGATCAAGAGAAAGGCGCAAACAGTGGCCAAATAGGTGGAACCATCGTGGCACATTCATGTAAAACCTACCTAAGCCGACCCCTATTAAAGAGGTGAAGAGGCCGGCTAGGGTTAGGAGGTTATTTCTTAGAGAAGAATAAGGAGTTGTAAAGGAATATGAGTCTTGAGTAGGAGTCATATTAGGAGTTGGTTAGAAGTATGAGTCTTGAGTAGGAGTCCTATTAGGAGTTGATTAGAAGTAGGAGTCTTAAGTAAGAGCCCTATTAGGAGTTAGGGTTTAGAAGCCCTATAAATAGTCATGTATTCCACCTCTTTTCATAAGTAATAGATGAATCTTTTCTGCAACCTTTGAGCAGCAACTTGGAGGGAGGAACCCCTATAGAGTTCCAAGGAGGCTGATCCCCTAAAGAGATCAACCCCAAGTTTAGAATCTGCAAGAGTTCTAACAGAGTCCCTCGAGACCATGGTGATTCGGAGGCCGAACAAGATGGGAATCACAAGGAGTTGTGATCGGCAAGAGTTGCCTACCTTTTAGGCTTAGTGTGATTGGTCGAGTCCCTCGAGGTTACACTAAGACGCTGATTGGATCCTAATCCCCACTAGAAGTCTACCGGAGACTTCCGTTTCACGTGCTAAGGGTGTCGCATGACTCGTTAGTAAAATAGTGGGAGCATATTAAGATAGAAATCCATATTTTGATAGTTTATTTCTTACAAAATCTGCATGTTATTCATTTTTGCTACATCTTTATTTTCAAAAAATGTCGCTTTCAAATCCCTTACATGGCATACTTGATGTCAACCGCCTCACTGGTCCAAATTATACGGATTGGCTCCGTAACTTGAGAATTATTCTCATGGTGGACAAAATTATGTACGTCCTTGATACAGTGATGCCTACGCCCGAAGAAGGGGCAAGCGAGGATGATATCGCTTGCTATGTGAAGTACATTGATGACTCCACTCTTGCTTAGTGCTATATGTTGGGCTTTATGACTCCTGAGTTACAGAGACAACATGAAAAGATGGATGCCAGATCCATTCTCCTACATGTCTACAAATTGTTTGAGGAACAGGGAAGGACTCAGCGATATAAGATATCCAAGAGCCTCTTCCGCGCTAGGATAACTGAGGGGACATCAGTTCAGAACCATGTCCTAAAGATGATTGAGTGGATAGAGAAACTCATAGGTCTAGGAATGGTCCTAGAGGATAACTTGTGTGTGGACATTATGCTTCAGTCCCTACAAGATTCCTTTTCACAGTTCATAATGAATTTTAATATGAACAAGCTTGAGGTGACTCTCCCACAGCTCCTCAATATGTTAAGGGAGGTACAGAGTACTATTAAGAAAGAGAAGCCAGTTCTCTACACTGGTGAGACCAGAAAGAAAAGGAAAGCAGAAAGGTCCCTTAAGAAGGGAAAGGGCAAGGGCAGACCAGGTAAAGCAAAGGTTGCTAAGAAAGACCCAACAAAGGACAAAAGCCAGTGCTTCCACTATGGTAAATATGGGCACTAGAAGAGGAACTGCAAAGAGTACCTTGCAGAAAGGGCGAAACAAAAGCTTGATGAAGTTTCATGTACATTCATGAATGTAAATATGTCCAAGAGGAAACGAGATGAGATTAACAGTGCATACTTGTGGCATTGTAGGCTAGGTCACATCCATGAAAGACGGATTCAAAAGTTGCTAAATGATGGATATCTATATCCATTCGACTATTTGTCATATGCAACTTGCGAGCCTTGCCTTCGTGGAAAACTAACCAACTCTCCATTTAGTGGAACTGGAGAGAGAGCCACTGAGCTGTTGGAACTCATACATAGTGATGTATGTGGACCCATGTCAACTCATGCCATTGGTGGTTACTCCTACTTCATTACCTTTACTGATGATTTCTCGAGGTATGGATATGTGTACTTAATGAAGTACAAGTCTAAGGCCTTTGAGAAATTCAGAGAGTATAAGAATGAGTTGGAGAACCAGACTAGAAAGAGTATCAAAACTCTTTGATCAGATCGAGGAGGTGAGTACTTAGGTATAGAGTTTACTCAGTTCCTCAAGGACCATAGGATATTATCCTAATGGACACCTCCTTATACACCTCAGCTCAATGGTGTCTCTGAAAGGAGAAATCGTACGCTATTAGACATGGTACGGTCCATGATAAGTTTCGCTGACCTACCCATCTCATTCTAGGGATATGCCCTAGAAACTATAGCTTACCTTCTGAACAGAGTTCCAACTAAGTCGGTAGTGTCTACACCATATGAGATATGGAAAGGGAAGAATCCTGATCTTAAGGTTGTTAAGATTTGGGGCTGCCCTACCCACATTAAAAGACACAACCCTGATAAGTTAGAATCAAGGACAGAGCGATATAAATTTGTGGGATACCCCAAGGAAACTTGTGGGTATTATTTCTATCATCCTAAGGACCAAAAGGTCTTTGTAGCTAAGAGAGCAGTGTTCCTTGAGAAGGGACACATTCTTGGCGGAGATAATGGAAGAATGATAGAGTTTAGCGAGGTTGGAGAACCAAGCTTAAGCACCACTCTACAGCCCGAGTCTGTTCAGGTACCTAATACACAAGTTTCAACTTTACATAGGTTTGATAGAGTATCCCATCCTCCTGAGAGATATGTGGGACATATTAGAGGAGAGGATGTTGATGATATTGATCCTCAGACCTACGAGGAGGCTATTATGAGTGTAGACTCCGGGAATTGGCAAGAAGCCATGAATTCTGAGATGGATTCTATGTACTCCAACAAGGTTTGGAACCTAGTTGATGCGCTCGAAGGTATTGTACCCATCGGTTGTAAGTGGATCTTTAAGAAAAAGATCAGAGTAGATGAAAAGGTAGAGACCTATAAAGCAAGGCTTGTGGCTAAGAGGTATCGTCAAAGGCAAGGTGTTGACTACGACGAAACCTTCTCACCCGTAGCAATGCTAAAATCCATCAGAATTCTATTGGCTATTGCAGCACACTATGATTATGAGATCTAGCAGATGGATGTGAAAACCATATTCCTCAATGGGAACCTCGAGAAGGAGGTGTATATGATGCAACATGAGGGATTCGTGTCTAAGAACTGCCCAGATAAGGTGTGTAGGTTACTTAGATCCATTTATAGAGTAAAGCAAGCTTTCCGAAGTTAGAACATAAGGTTTGATGAGGCAATCAGATCTTATGACTTCGTTAAGAATGAAGATGAGCCTTATGTGTACAGGAAGGTAAGTGGGAGCGTTATCACCTTTTTGGTGTTATATGTGGATGACATCCTCATCATTGGGAATGACGTAGGAATGTTATCCACAGTAAAGGCTTAGTTATCTAGACACTTATTCATGAAGGACTTAGGGGAAGCATCCTATATCTTGGGGATTAGAATCTATAGAGATAGATCCAAGAGGATGCTTGGCTTGTCCTAGTCCAGGTACATAGAAATCATTGTCAAAAGGTTTGGCATGGAAAATTCTAAGAGAGGTCTCATACCGATGAGACATGAGATATCGCTTTCTACGAGTATATCCCCAAAGACTCCAGAAGAAAGGGCGAATATGGATATGATACCTTATGCCTCAGCAATAGGGTCTGTTATGTATCTCATTATATGTACTAGGCTTGATATAGCGCATGCTATGAGTGTCACGAGCAGGTATCAGGGGGATCCAGGTTTGGAGCATTAGAAAGCAGTAAAGTGTATCCTTAAGTACTTGAGAAGGACTAAGGATCTTTTACTAGTATATTGGAGGTAGTAGCTTTAAGGTTGAAGGCTACACAGACTCAAGTTTTTAGTCTGATGTCGATGATAGCAAGTCGAATTCAAGGTACGTGCATACCTTGAATGGAGGAGTAGTGTGCTGGAAGAGTTCCAAGCAAAATACTACTGCTGACTCGACCACAAAGATGGAATACATTGCTACATCAGATGCAGCAAAAGAGGGAGTCTAGATGAAGAAGTTCATCACAGATTTGGGAGTCGTGTCGGGTAGCGAGGAGCCAATCTCCTTATATTGCGATAACAACAGGGTGATTGCTCAAGCGAAGGAACCTAGGTCTCATCAGAAATCTAAGCATGTTCTGAGGAGGTTCCACCTTATCAAAAAGATCGTAACCCGAGGAGATGTAGTAGTTGGAAAGAGTTCCATCCGAAGATAACATTGCAGATCCACTAACAAAGCCATTGTCTCAGATTGTCTTTGAGCGTCACAGGGATTTGATAGGAATCAGACACATAGGTGATTGGCTTTAGGTCAAGTGGGAGATTGCTAATCATAGGTGCCCAGCAAGCAAATAATGTGAGTGATAGCACGTGTGACTTGATAAAGAATCTTTTTGCTTATTATATTTTGACATATATCACTTTATAACTATTGTATATATGCATATATATATATATATATATATATATATATATATATATTGTGATGTCCTTGGATTTGTGCAATGGGAATCGGATCGTGTTGAGATCACGAAAATGAGATCGATTCACCTTTAAACACATATTCTAAATAATCCCGGTCATAGGTTACTCGAGAGGGACATCATGATAACTGGATAGACTGGTGTGCTGTATACCCGTCCATATGATGGATGTAGCTAGTCTCATAGCTGCTCGTGTAGGGACACTAGGGATACAGCACAGGTGCTCATTGGAGAATGAGTTCACTGATTGATCCGCTTACGGAATGCTGGATGATTGATGATGCTTTATTATCAAACAACGATTTCGTAGTCCTAGTGGTATATCTGGTCCTTAGAATTGAGACACCAAGGATGTCCTGTATGAGTGCTCCACTCTTTAATACTAGACTTATAGGTTTGGTTGTCCCAGATCTAGTACAACTAGTCATTGGGAGTGGTAGTCGACCTTACGAGGGCTATTGAGTGTCGATAGAGGATCATCCACTCTCGGCGTCATGAGAGGAATATCTCATGTGTTCTTACTCAGACAAATCCCTGGCTAGGGTCATTCGGGTTGAGAGAGAAAGAGTTCTCCGGGAGAATCCGATTAGAGCGAGACTCGAGTAGAAACCGTATGGGTTTGACAGCACCATGCTCGATATACGGTCTTTGGGATATTAGATGGATGAGGGACTATAGGTACATAGTAATTAAGGACAGACAGGTCCAATGGATTGGATTCCCCTGTATCGTTTGGGGACTACGGCGTAGTGGCCTAGTACGTTCGTAGTCGATAAGTCGAGTGAATTATTACAGAGATAATAATTTACTGAGTTAGAAGGAGTTCTGACAAGTATGACTCAAGGCCAGCTCGATATTGGGCCTAGAGGGTCACACACATTTGGTAGGCATTGTGATGAGTAGAGGTTCAGATATGAGATATCCGATAGAGCCCTTGTCTTATTGAATATCCAATAAGCCCCTGAATTATTGGATCCCATGGACGAGATCCAATAAGAGCCTATGAGAGATTATTGGATAGAGATCCACTAATCTAAAAGGCTTGGGTTATTGGATGCAGATCCAATACCCACTAGGGGAGGATCCATTAGGGTTTGACAAGGGACCTCTATAAATAGGAGGGATTCAGAGCCTCATAGGCTAGAGCCTTTGCTTGCCTCTCCTATTCTCCTTCCCCTCTCGACCTCAAAGCAGGCTTGGAGTTTTGAGGAGCGTCGTCGCAGCTCTGTTGTGTAGATCACTATTAGAGAGGATAACGCTTGACCTCCTTCACCCTCTCTTAAAAATCTACAAGGAAACAGGGATATACGATATCCCTAGGTAACACAATCTACTCTATACGTAGTTTTTCAGTTTTGTGGATTTTGCGCACAAATCTTCGCACGACGACGAACATCTCTTTGGGAATCGGGGATTTTGTTTTCTTATTCCTCTGCTATGCATCTGATGTCACTCCCAAGATTTCCCAACGGATAACTCAGTGAAAGCACAAAGTGAAGCCTTGGAAACAAGAATTGAAAATCGACTACAAGAAACCCTTCATGATTTTAAAAAGAGCTTGTTGGAGCACTTTAGCGGGTTTCAACAAGATGGGAGCTCAAGTTCTAAGTTGAATAGATTGGGAGGTACAGGAAAATGGCCCCAGGATGGTGACACACACTACCCATGCATTAGGGTATAATTTCCACGATGGGAATATGAGGATCAGACTAGTTGGATCTCTAAGGCGGAAAATTTTTTTCGTTTTCACAGAACCTTAAAAGAATCTAAGGTAGAAGTGGCCTCAATCTAGCTCTTGGGAGATGCACTCCAGTGGTACGATTGGTATGAAACTGTCTATGAAGTTCCTTCATGGGAGAAGTTCAAAAGAGGGCTTCTTGTTCGATTTGGCCCATCTGAATATGAGAATATTGATGGCCAGCTCGTCAAAATTCGTCAAACTTCTATAGTGTTGGAATATTAGAGTAGGTTTGAAAGATTATCAAATCAAGCTAGAGATAGTCGGAACGACAACTTCTGGATATATTTATTGAAGGGCTTAATCCGGAGATTTGGTGTGAAGTTAAGGCTTATCAACCCCGCAGCATAATAGCTGCGATTTCATTTGCAGGCCTGCATGAGGAAAAAATCAGCATGGAATATCGTCGAAACAGAGGTGTCAATAAACAGGTGATCAGCAAGTAGCACACCCCATCTACTCCCAATCGAAATCCTATCACTTGCAAACTAACCCAAGAAGAACTTAAAGAAAGATCAACGAAGGGTTTGTGCTGGCATTGCGATGAAAAGTGGAGTAAGGAGCATCGATGCAAACAAGGGCAACTTCTGATGATTGAACCAACTTGAAAGAAACCGAAAGCTAAGATTGTGGACTCCGATCATGAAAGTATAAATTCTAATGAAGATATTAGACCTACCATACATACAATGCATACATTAACTGGCTACTCTAACCCGTAAATTATAGAAGTTTGCGGAACCTTAGAACATCAGGCTATTATAGTTTTGATTGATACGGTAGCACTAACAATTTTATGGATAGTGAGACTGTTGACCGATTGGCCCACCACATTGAAGACTATGACAAATTCGAAGTAAAGATCATTGATGGATGGATTTTCACTTGTGATAGCAAATGTTCAAAGATAAAATTGATTATACAGGGCTAGAAGTTTCTTGCAATGATTACTACATTGATAGACTGACTGGTTGCTTACACTATCAAAAAGTTGAGACCATATTTATTTGATAAACGGGTTGTGATGCGTTGTAGATAATCTATGACTAAAGTGCTGAAAGAGAAGCACCCCGAGATTGATGCTGCTCAACCTTGAGGGCAAGGCTGATTTGAAGAGGGAGAAACTGTTAGGACCCTTTTTTTGAGCTTTTGAATAATGTTTATTGAGTCTATTTAGTTCAGTTGTTTATTGAGTTTGTTTAGTTCAGTTAGAGTCAAGTAAAGGTTTATTTAATATTTATTTATTATTAAGAGTCCAAGTCCTAGTGGACTCTAGGTGGAACTCTATAAATAGTGATGTAACCCTTTCTTTTGGAATCAATCAATGAAATATTATTCCAGTTTGTTATGACAAACCCTAGGAGGTCGATCCCCTCAAAGTGATCAAGGAGGCCGATCTCCTCGAAGTGATCAAGGAGGCCGATCCCCTCGAAGCAATCATTCCCTTTTCTTCCATTTCTTTTATGATAAGACTTTTGGGTCTTATCAAATTCTTTGATCACTCACTTAAATTATGTGCTGATAATTGTATGATGCGAATCTTACATAATGATAAGGTTGTGTGCTTCAATAATATGTTTACTTTGATGTTGGAAATTTTGTGCCTTGATGTTAAAAAATTTCTATGATGATGAGCATGTTATCATGATGCAAGTAGTGATGAAAAGCTATGACAAAATATTTTATAAATGCATGAAGTATTTATATGTTTGATTCATGGAAGTCATTGACAAATGCATATCTCGGATTTATCTCTTGTGAGTTTTTATTGAGAAATGGTTTTGATGTGATGCTCCTCTCATTATGAAGATTAATTCTTAGAATTTCTTTTATCCTTCGTATGATGATTCTTTCTTAATGAATGAAGAATTTTTATGATTTTTTTATATGAGATGAACACTTACAAGAATGAGGATTTGATTTCACATAAATATTTTGATCCTTGTGAAAATTAAAGCATGATTTAATGAAACTCTTTTATCAATTTTAACTTAATTTACAAATTTGGTTATTAATGGACTTCCCCTCTAAATGCAAAGTTTTTATGACAAAGAGAGAGAAATAATTTTTGATGGAATCTATCACTTTAAATGTTTATAACTCTAGATTGAGAACTTTTGAATGATACCATGTCATGAATGCTTGAAATATGATTGGTATGAATTTTTTGTTGTGACATGAATTTTTACCACACTTGCATTGTTGAATTGTTCTCCTTTTCATTGATGACAAAGGGGGAGAAATAATACTAAAATATGGTAAATTGATGACAAATATATGCAATGTATTTCATCATATATACTTAAAATGTTTGCTTGATAAACTTTTCTTCATTATGATAAGATATCTAGAGCTTAACTTGTAATTTTACAAATTGATATCTTGCCATAGAATGATGAATTGCTATCTTTCTCATCTTTCATATTTGAAATATCATCCTTAAAAATGGATGTCATGCCTTAACATCATTTTCAGAATATTACATCATGATATGAATCATGATGTGTGTATTGATAAGTTTAAATGAACTTAACTTATCAATATGTCTCTTAAATTCAAAGGCTTGAATTCAAGAATAACTTTTCTCAAGTATGACATATAGATAGGGGGAGTTAACACCGTCATCAATTGATTGTCATTATAAAAAAGGGGGGAGATTGTTGAATCTCGGATTTTGATGATGAAGTCAATTGTAATTTGTTTGATCTAATCTATATATTGAGAAAAGTGTGCAGGATTAATTAAGATAGCAGTAAGACAAAAAGCAAGTGTTGTGCCGGAGTTAAGATTGAGATCACGTTAGGAGTTCGAGAGTATGTCGGAAGTTCGGACATTCGTCAGAAGTTCTGTAGGAACCAACCGAGAAGTCCAGGAGCTTAGCATAGAAGCTTATCGGAACTTGCCAAGAAAATCATCACAAAGCCCAAGAGCTTGTCGGGAGTCCGCCGGAGCATTGTCGAGAGTTCGTCGGATGTTCACCGGAAGTACTTCGGAAGCTCGCTAGAAGAGCGATTGATGCACCGGAACATGAAATGCAGTAATCATGTCTTAATTATCGTAGTTAGAGTGTAAATTAAGTTAGGATTGTGAGGTAATCCCACTAACTTAATTAGGGGCCAATTGGTCCCTAAGATAGGCTGGTTTGGGCTGGATTCAAGGCCTAACCATGACCTAGAATTTTCAACCGACGGTGGCACCACTTGGGAGACTCAGTCTCCCAAGAATTTTAGGCGATGGTATCACCCCTGTCAGGCAGTAGTACCACCGGTAGTTATTGCTACTAGCGGTGGTATCGCCCTTGTCAATTTCGGTGGTACTGCTAGAGCTCGGTCTCCGAGCTTTGTCAGGCGGTGGTACTGCCCAGACTGAGCGATAGTACCGCCCAATGTCAGATGTCAAGTGGTAGTACTGCCCAGTAATAGCAGTGGTATTGCTAGGACCTAGGAAATATGATATTAGACACGTTTAAGCTCCATTTTTTAAGCCATTAGAGCCTATAAAAACCCCACCCTTTCCTGTATAAAAGGGCACAAAACCTATTAGTAAATCTTGAGTTCTTGAGCCTTAAAGTGTTGTAAAAGTTAGAGTTCTCCTCCTTTATCTCTTAGCCTTGTAACTATCCAAGAAAGAGGAGTGAAACTTGTAAGGGTTGTCTCCTAAACTCGATAAAAGGAGGAAAGCTGTAAAATGTGGTTGGCCTTCGCCTATTGAAGGAAGGCCTCTAGTGGACGCCGGTAACCTCGTCGGAGGAGGAAGCCGAAAGTAGATATATGTCACATTGACCGAACCACTCTAAAACTCGGTTTGCATTTACTTTGAGCAACTTTCTTTTATAGCAAACTGCCTCTCCTTACTGTACTTTAACTACGTCTACATACACTTTCACGTAAACATCTTCCGAGATCGACTTTTATCGTACGAAGACTTTACTAAACCAACACTTTTTATTTGTGCAATTTACATTACTACAAATCAGCTTAGTCTTCTCTTGCACTTTCACGAAAGCTTTCAAGTTCAAATTCTTTTTGAAACGGATTGAATCAAAATCATTCTCGTCGGAATCAGTTTTTATTCGAAATAAGTTTTTTGAAATAGCGAAAGTTTTCTGCTGCACTAATTCATCCCCCCCCTCTTAGTGCCGTTCTTGATCCTAATAGGACATCCTTGGTGTCTTAAGTCTAAGGATCTGGTACAATATCAAGACAATAAAGTCATCATTCGATAATGAGGTATCATTAATCATTCAGCATTCTATGAATGGATCAATCAGTGAACTCATTCTCTATTAAGCATCTACACTATAGCCCTAGTGTCCCTATACTAATAACTATGAGACTAGCTGCCTCTATCATATAAACGGGTATATAGTACACTAGTCTATCCGGCTATATCGTTGTCCCTCTCGAGTAACCTATGACTAAGATTATTTAGGGTTTGTTTTTAAGGGTATGCAACAAGCAATATAAAGTAATAAAATATCAAATAATATAATAAGAAAAAAGAATACATATCATGTCATATCTGCCATCAGCCATGTGATTGGCTTGTAGGGTACATATGACTAGCAATCTTCCATTTGACAAAAAGCCAATCACCTATGTGTCTGATCCCCATCAGACCCCCTATGATGCTCAAAGACAATATGAGACAATGGCTTTGTTAGTAGATCTACGAGGTTATCTTCGAATAAAACTCTTTCCACTACTACATCTCCTCGGGTCACGATCTCTTTGATCAGGTAGAACCTCCTCAGAACGTACTTAGACTTCTGATGAGACCTTGGTTTCTTCGCTTGATCAATCGCCCCGTTGTTGTCACAATATAAGGGAATCGACTCCTCATTGCCCGGCATGACTCCCAGATCTATGATGAACTTTTTCATTGAGACTCCCTCCTTTGCTGCATCTACTACAATAATATATTCCGCATTTGTGGTTGAGTCAGTAGTACCTTACTTGGAACTCTTCTAGCATACTACTCCATTCAGAGTGAACACATACCCCGAATTAGACTTGCTATCATCGACATTAGACTAGAAACTCAAGTCTGTATAGCCTTCAACCCTAAGGCTACTACATCCATATACCAATAAAAGATCCTTAGTCATTCTCAAGTACTTAAGGATACACTTTGCTATTTTACAATGCTTCAAGCCTAGATCTGCTTGATATCTGCTCATGACACTCAAAGTATGTGCTATATCGAGCCTAGTACATAGCATAGCATACATGATAGACCCTATCGCTAAGGCATAGAGTATCTTATCCATATTCGCCCTTTCTTCAGGAGTCTTTGGGGACATACTCTTATAAAGCGATATCCCATGTCTTATCGGTATGAGAGCTCTCTTAGAATTTTCTATGCCAAACCTTTTGATAATAGTGTCTATGTACCTGGATTGGGACAAGCTAAGCATCCTCTTGGATTTATCTCTATAGATCCAAATCCTTAAGATATAGGATGCTTGTCCTAAGTCCTTCATGGAGAAGTGTCTAGATAACCAAGTCTTTACACTAGATAGCATTCTTACATCATTCCTAATGATCAGGATGTCATTCATAAATAACACCAAGAATGCAATGTTAGGATTGTGAAAAACAGGGGGGGTTGAGGGTGGGGTGGGAGTTGGGGTTGTGGAGGGGGAGGGGGAATTAGTGCTATTACAAAAAATTAAGTCAATTCGAAACTTTTGACTTGATAAAAACATATCGAAAAAGATATTGAAAGTGTGCTTGACTTAGAATAAAAGTGATAAACAATTAAGGCAGAAAACAACAGTAATGAAGAGTAATAAGAAAGTGCATACCAATTTTATAGTGGTTCGGTCATTATGACCTATGTCTAATAAGAGGATGGATCCCATGGATAAGATCAAATAAGAGCTAATAAGAGATTATTGGGTAGAGACCCACTAATCTAAGATGCTTGGGTAATTGGATGGAGATCCAGTATCCAATAAGGCAGGATCCATTAGGGTTATTGGGGGCCTCTATAAATATAAGGGAACTAAAGGCCCATAGGTTGGGGCTTTGAGGTTGCCACCTCTTATTCTCCTCTTCCCTTCTCCTTCTTAAAGAGTAGGCTTGGAGATTTGAGGAGCATCATTGCAGCCCTATTGTGTGGATCACCGCTAGAGAGGAGGATGCTTGACCTCCTTCATCCACTCCTATAGATCTGTAGGGATTCAAGGATATACGATCTCCCTAGGTAACACAACTATCTCACATGTGGTTTTACATGTTGCAGGTTTTGCGCACCAATCTACGCACGACGACGAACACATATTGCTACCATATGCAGCCACCTGTAGCAGCGATTGTAGGCAAGCAGCACAATACCGGCGCATGCGTAGGCGTTGCGCCTGTAGTAGTTGGCCAGCGACCTGCTTGCAGCAAGCTTGCGATCGGTGGGCAGCAACCGGCCACTTGCGATCAACAAAATGTAGCCTGCAGGCTGGCAACCGCACGGATGGCCTGCCCGCAAGAGCGGGCAGCACCCGCAAAGGTGTCGTAGGACAACGATGTCTGCGGGTGCTGCTCCCGCGAGCAGAGCTACCTGCCCGCGGGGGCGCCCACCTATAATGGTGGCACCACCCGCGGGTGAACCTATCGCGGGGGCGCCCAGTTGTAGCGATGGCGCCACCGGCAAGCGAGCCTCTCGCGGGCAAGGGCAATGCCCCCGTCCCCCCACCATAGAGAGTCACCACCGGTATGGTGGCGACGACCGTAGCAAGCAGTAGGGATGGGGGGTTAGGGTTTTGGAAAAAATACAATTTTACCCTGTGAATTTGAGAAATTCCAGTTCTTTCTCTTATCCAAATTACCAAAATACCCCCTTATAATTAAAAAAATTCCCTGCATGTCCCTGATTTCAAAAAAATATTAATTAATTAAAAGATTTAATTGATTATTTTTATTATTATTATCTAGTAGTCCTCTATTGTGATAATGAATACATATGATGTATGATGTGGATAAATGATCATGGATGTGATATGTGTGTACATGTGATTATTATTATTATTATTGGGGCCTACGAGATAGTAATTTATTTCTCATTTATTGTTGGGCTGCATGCCTGTGATTAAGTTGTAATTACTTGAGGAGGAGCATGTTAGGACCCTTTTTCTGAGCTTTTGAATAATGTTTATTGAGTCTGTTTAGTCAAGTTGTTTATTGAGTCGGTTTGGTTCAGTTAGAGTCAAGTAGATGTTTATTTAATATTTATTTATTATTAGAGTTCAAGTCCTGATGGACTCTGGGTGGAACTCTATAAATAGAGATGTAACTGCTTCTTTTCGGTAATCTATGAAAAATACTATTATGTCTTTAGACAAACCCTAAGAGGCAGATCCCCTCGAAGTGATCAAGGAGGGCCGATCCCCTCGAAGTGATCAAGGAGGGCTGATCCCCTTGAAGCGATCAAGGAGGCCGATCCCCTCGAAGCGATCATTATCATCCCCATTTCTCCCATTTCTTCCACGATAAGACTTTAGGGTCTTATCATTTGGTATCAGAGCGACGATAAGACCTTTAGGATCTTATCATTTGGTATCAGAGTGACGATAAGATTTAGGGTCTTATCATTTGGTATCAGAGCGGCGATCCTCGGCGTTCTCGCTATAGTTCATCATTAAAAAAATTAAAATAAAAAATTGTGAGTGCGAAGCCAACAGCCACGCATGCTGTTCCTTCTCACCCAAGAAGGAACATTTGCTTCCCGACGCTGACCACCTCTCCTTCCCTTCTCCTCCATCGCCGGTGCTGCTTCCTAGTTAGCGACCATCGTCGCCGCTGCTCCCCGATCAGCGCCCACCACTGCTGTTGTGCCCCGGCCAACAACCTTCTCACCTCGCCTCCTCACTGCCCACATCTCGCTCGAGCAAGAAGGGCCGCGGTCGCCGATTCCCAGCCAGCGGACCACCCATCGCCTCTTATACCATCGGCGACACTACCCTAGCCGCACCGCCATCGTTGGCTTCCCATGGTTGCAGCTTCGGCCATCCAATCTATTGGCGTCGCTGTTTCTGTGGGGCGATAGAAACAGAGCAGCCGCCGGTCCCTCTACTGCCGCAGGCGTCGGTCGCCTCTACAACCGCCGACTCCTCCATCTCCACTGCTGCCGCTGCTTCTCGGCCGCACGATCACCGCCACACCGCCATTGCCAGCATCGCCAGCGGCTCCGGCTATGGTGCAATAGAAACAGAGCACCTTGTTTCCTATCTCCAGCATCGCAACTTCCTGACCAGCGACGACACTTGCTGCCTTTTTTCTCCACCGCCGCCGCTGCTTCTCGATCCCTCTATCTCCACCGCCCGCCTCCTAGCCACAACCCTCGCCGTGCCTCCCCCTTGGGTCGCAGCTGTAGCCTCCGGTTGCCGCAGCCCTCGTTGCAACGGTTGCAAAAACAGAGCTTCCTCTATTGCTGCAGCCCTCGTCGATCTTAGCTGCGACCCTCGCTGCCTCCTTCTCCACCGCCAACGCTGCGCTCCGGCCAACGACCACCGTTGCTGCCAGTCACCGCTGTTAGGATCTGAGCGGCACTAAGAGGGGGGGGGGGGAGTGAATTAGTGCAGCGGTAAAGTACGATAAACTTTTGACGATTTAAACACTTTCGGAAACTTCGTACGATAAAAGCAACGTTTCATTTGAAACCGTTTCGATTACATTTTAACTTGAAAAGATACATAAGGAGAGAAAGAAGTAAAGCATTAAAGTGCAAATGGTTTGCAGTAATATAAATGACAATAAGTAAATGCAAACCAGAGATCACGCCGATTTTAAAGTGGTTCGGTCAAATGACCTACATCCACTTGCGAGGCCCCTCTTCGATGAGGCTCCCATCTTCCACTAACAAATCTCTTGAAGGGGAAGGGTAAATACCGCTCTTATAACTTTTTACAAGCGGTTCACTCTCTTACATATTTTCAGCAAGAAAGAAGGAGGTGAACACTAGCAAATTGAAAATAAGACTAGCTAAGACTTTTCTAAGACCTTTCTCTCAATCAATTGCTTCTCAAAAAGTTGTAATCTCAGCTGAGATTTGAGGGGTATTTATAGGCCTCAAGAGGATTCAAATTTGGGCTCCAAAATTTGAATTCTCTTTGGTTCCCGATGCTGGCGGTGCCACCGCCTGTTAGTGGTAGTGCCACCGCTTGTCAGTGTCTGACACTGACAGTGGACTGGCAGTGCCACCGCCCAGCCAAGTGGTGCCACCGCCCAGCCCAGGCGGTGCCACCACCCAACTCTCGGGTGTTGGGCGGTGCAACCGCCTAGTCTGGCGGTGCCACCGCTAGACCCTTCGGGTCACTGGTTGGGCTTCAAATTTAGCCCAAACCAAGTCTAATTTTGGGCCCAGTTGGCCCCTAACCATAATATAGGATTATCTCTTAATCCTAATCCTAATTACAAGTGAACTATATAACTAAAAACATCCTAAGCAAGTTTTCAACCACGAACGTCGAGCCTTGTTCCGGCGAGCTTTTCGACGAACTTCTTCCGACGGACTCCCAGCAAGCTCCCGATCTTGTGATGACTTTAACGATTAGCCGAGCCTTCTCGGTGATCTTCGTGAACCTTCGATGATCTCTTCGGCGAACTTCCAAAAATTCCGACACGTTCCCGATTTCTTCTCGGTTGGTTCCGACAACATCTCCGACGATTATTCGGACTCTTAAACGTCCATCGAACTTGACTCTGATATTCTTGCTTTGTGTTTTTTGGTTATCGTAGTTAATCCTGTACACTTAACTCAATAATATGGATTAGATCAATTAACCCATCAATTACTTTTATCATCAAAATCAGAGATTCAATAATCTCCCCCTTTTTGATGATGACAATCAATTGATGACGGAGTTAAACATAACTCCCCCTATCTATATGCCATATTATGAGAAGATAAAAACACTTGAATTCTATCCCATTGAATTCAAGCAAAACTGATAAGTTCTAACCGTAGAACTTATCGTTATTCTCATTAAGCATAAGTAAATACGAAACTTCGATGAAAATCATTTTCAAGTCGAATGATAAGGGACGATTTTTACTACGACAGTAGATAAAGATTTTCAACATGAATTTCATGATATAGATGTAAGGCATACTTTCAATATGATCAATCAATCTTGTGATATTCTCAAGGATTTTGCAAGGCATATAAGATATTCATACCACACAAGCTTTTGCAATTCATATAAGTCATGCTATCAAAATGGTACAAGGCATCACTTTTCTCTCCCTTTGTCATCAACAAAAAGGGAATAAGACTTGAAGCACATAATTTGTGATTATAACATCAGGAATTCAGCATTGATCATACAAAAAATTTATCATTCAAAATTAAGTATGCTAAAATATTTATGCAGAGTTCATCTTAAAGGAAAATTCAGCATTCATCTATTTTATCAAATCTCTTCTTTCTATAAATAACAAAAAATTGTAGATGTACAAGGAAGAGATTGTGATAAAAAAAATTTCAGGTAGTAACTCTAATAAGTCAAGATCATAATTCGAATACAAATCCATTCAAATTTGTCAACTTAAAACTCATAATCAAGCCATCAAAATCAATTTCGAGATTCACAAAATTTCATAAAATCATTAATCTTGATCAGCTGCGAGCAGTGTTTGACTCAAGATAGGATAAGATAATTTAACATGTCATTTAGAATCGAAAGAGAAGGATCAGATTCATCGAGGAACGGAGAGAGGATGAAAAACTTTACGGAAAATCCATTCAAACAAGTTTATTCTCAGGGACAATTTAACATACCTAATTCCCTTCTAATGAATTCAAATTGGTCTTCATTTAAAGCTTTTGTAAATATATCTACTAATTGATGCTTTGTGTCAATGAATTCTAGAACAACATCATTGTTAAGGACATGATCGCGTATAAAATGATGTCTAACGTCAATGTGCTTAGTTCTAGAGTGCTGAATTGGATTTTTAGTAAGACATATGGCACTAGTATTATCACATTTTATGGGAATGTTTTTAAAGTGAATTCCATAGTCTTCTAATGTATTTTTATCTAAACAACTTGTGCACAGCATGCACTTGTAGTAATGCATTCGGCTTCCGCCGCAGATAGTGCAACTGAATTTTATTTCTTGGAAGTCCAAGAAACAAGTGCATGTCCTAAAAATTGGCATGTTCTGGATGTACTTTTTCTATCTATCTTGCATCCGCCAAAATCGGCATTTGTATAAGCTATTAAATCGAATTTTTCAGATTTTGGATACCACAATCCTAAATTTGGAGTTCCTTTAAGATACCTAAATATTATTTTAACACTCTTAAGATGAGATAATTTAGGATTAGATTGAAACCTAGCACAAAGTCTTACACTAAACATAATATCTGGTCTAGTCGCAGTGAGCTAGAGTAGACTACCTATCATTCCCCTATATGTTTTTTGATCGAAATTTTCACTATTTTCATCCATATCTAACTTAGTCGCAGTACTCATAGGGGCGTTTGTTGCTTTTGAATTATCCATGTTAAATCGTTTTAACAATTCTAATGTATATTTAGATTGGTTAAGAAATATACCATCACTAAGTTGTTTGATTTGTAATCCTAAAAAGAAAGTTAATTCACCCATTAAACTTATTTCAAATTCATGACTCATACATTTGGCAAATGATTCACATAGTGATTCATCCGAAAAGCCAAAAATAATATCGTCAACATAAATTTACACAATAAGAAAATTATTTTCAAAATGTTTAATAAACAATGTAGTATCAACCTTGCCTTTGGTAAAAGTATTTAAAATAAGAAAGGAACTAAGCCTTTCATACCAAGCTCTAGGAGCTTGTTTCAAGCCATAGAGAGCCTTAGTCAATTTGAATACATGATTAGGAAGAAGAGAATTTTCAAATCCGGGAGGTTGTTCGACATATACTTCTTCGGAAATAAAACCATTCAAGAAAGCACTTTTGACATCCATTTGAAATAGTTTAAAATTATTACTACTAGCATAGGCAAGGAGCATCTTTATGGCTTTTAATCGAGCCACGGGAGCGAAGGTTTCTTCGTAATCGATACCTTCTTCTTGGTTGAAACCTTTGGCCACTAATCTAGCCTTGTTTCTAACCACGATACCATTTTCATCTTGCTTGTTTCTAAAGACCCATTTAGTACCAATGACTAAATGGTCACTAGGTCTAGGAACAAGCTTCCAAACCTTATTCCTCTCAAATTGATTCAATTCCTCTTGCATTGCAATAACCCAAAAATTATCTTTTATAGCCTCGTCAATGCATTTAGGTTCGATTTGAGAAAGGAAGGCGGCGTTAGCACAAAAATTCTTGAAAGAGGAACGAGTTTGAACCCCTTTTGATGTATCTCCTATAATTAGCTCCTTTAGATGAGCATCTATATACTTCCATTTCTTGGGTAAGAAAATTTCGGAAGAAGGTGCATCAAAGTTACTATTTTGAGGAGGGGGTTCATTTAAATTTAAATTATCAAAACCAAGATCATCATCAAAATCATTTTTCTTTAAATTAGAAATTTCATTAAAAACTACATGAATAGACTCTTCTATTACTAAGGTTCTTTTGTTAAAAACCCGAAAAGCCTTAGAAACGGAAGAGTAACAAAGAAAGATGCCTTCATCGAATTTAGCATCAAATTTTCCTTAGGCATCCCTTTCATTAAAAATAAAGCATTTACAACCAAAAACTTTAAAATAGGAAATATTTGGTTTTTTGTTATTCCATAATTCATAGGGAGTTTTTGATAGGGATGGTCTTATTAGGACCCTATTCATGATGTAGCAAGCCGTATTTACGGCTTCGGCCCAAAAATATTTGGGTAGACTATGTTCATTTAATATCGTTCTTGCCATTTCTTGTAGGTTTCTATTTTTTCTTTCAACTACTCTATTTTGTTGGGGATTTCTCGGAGTGGAGAAGTTTTGATTGTATCCAATAACTTCACAAAAATTTTGAAAGTCACGGTTTTGAAATTCGCCACCGTGATCACTCCGAATTGATGAAATCATGAAACATTTTTCGTTTTGAGTGAGTTTACAAAATTTAGAGAAACACTTGAAACAATCACTTTTGTGAGCTAAGAAATAGGTCCAAGTGTATCTAGTATAGTCATCCACAATTACAAACGCATATTTGCTTCCTCCTAGACTTGTCGTGTCAATTGGTCCAAATAAGTCCAAATGAATCAATTGTATTGGTCTAGTGGTGCTAATTTGAGTTTTTGGTTTGAAACTAGTTTTTATTTGTTTACCTAGTTGACATGCATCGCATACTTTGTCCTTAATAAACTTTATATTTGGAATTCCTCGCACTAATTCTCTAGATGAGATCTTAGATATTAGTTTCATGCTTGTATGGCCTAGTCTCCTATGCCAAAGCCAAGCATCATCATTTAAAGCGGAGAAGCACATTTCATTACTTAGTTCATCAAGGTTGATGGTGTAGACATTATTTTGTTTTAATGCAATCATAGTTATGTTATGGTTTGGTTTTTCAATAATACACACATTTGATTCAAATCCAACGATATAACCTTTATCGCATAATTGACTAACACTCAAGATTATATTTCAATCCATCAACTAGTAAGACATCATCAATAGAAAATTTTAATTTGTTACCTATGGTTCTCTTGCCAATGATTTTTCTTTGGTTGTTGTCTCCGAACGTGACGTACCCTTCTTCTTTGCTAGTGAGCATAGAGAAATGAGATGGATCTCCAGTCATATGTCTTGAGCATCCACTATCTAGATACCATCTCTTGCTCCTAGCTTGTGATGGTGTATGTTTCTACAAGAAGGGATTATTTTTAGGTACCCATTTTCTTTTGGGTGCCTTAAAAACTAATTTGACTTGTTCATCATATTACATAGAATTGATCATGGTTCCTTTAGGAACCCAAATTAGTTTGTTCGGACTAATTTTCTTGAATGGACATTTATAAGTTTTATATCCATATTTGCAACAAAAGTTGCAATTGCTTTGGTGTTGAACATGTAAGATATGGCCTTTAATGAAGGTGGTTGGATTTTGGTGAGGACTTCTCACAAATTCGATTCCACTTCTTTTAGGAACGTGACCCTTATTTGTAAGGATCATGTTCAAAGACTTGCTACCAACCTCGAATTTCTTCAAGGTGTCCTTAAGTAGCAAGTTCTCATTTTGGAGAGTTTCTAGATCATGACATTTTATACATGGAGCTAAACTATCATGATATTCAGTCTTTAATTTATCGATATTACAAGTGAGACTATCATGTTCCTTTTTTAGCAATTTGTATTTTCTACTAATTGTCTTACATTCATCAAATAACTCATGAAAGACATTTAATAATTCATGATAAGGTAAATCTGCATCTATTAAATCCGTTACCTCTTCTCCGATGGCCATTAGGGCATAATGAGCAACTTGCTCGGTATTGGACTCCTCTTCTTCGGACGCGCTTGAATCATCCCACGTTGCCTTGAGCGACTTCTTCTTTGATGTTCTCTTTTTGTATTGAGGACAATCGTTCTTGTAGCGTCCCGGTTTTTTGCACTCATAGCAAATCACTTGGTCCTTCTTGTGTTCGAATTTATTTTTTATATTATTTTTAAATTTGTTCTTTCTTAAATATTTTTTAAAATTTTGAGTCAAAAGTGCAATGTCATTGTCACTGTCCTCATCACTTGATGTTCCTTTCAAGTGGTCTTCTTGTGATGTGAGTGCCATATCCTTCCTGTTCTTTGGAAGGGGGTTCTCGAGCTCGTCATGAGCTTGACATGTCATTTCGTAGGTCATTAGAGACCCAATAAGTTCTTCAAGAGGGAATGTTTTAAGGTCTTTGGCCTCTTGAATTGCCATAACTTTTGGATCCCAACTTTTAGGGAGGGATCTTAAGATTTTAGTTACTAGTTCAAAGTTAGTAAAATCTTTACCAAGAGCTTTGAGTCCATTGATGACATCCGTGAACCGGGTGTACATGTCTTCGATGGACTCACTTGGTTTCATTCGGAAAAGTTCGTAAGAGTGCATAAGGATGTTGATTTTGGACTCTTTCACTCGGCTAGTGCCTTCATGAGTGACCTCAAGAGTTCTCCAAATATCAAAAGCCGAATCACAAATTGAAACACGATTAAATTCATTTTTGTCTAGTGCACAAAACAAGGCATTCATAGCCTTTGCGTTTAAAGCAAAAACCTTCTTCTCCGATTCATTCCATTCGCTCATCGGAAGAGAAGATTTTTGAAATCCGTTTTCAACAATAGTCCAAAGCTTGAAATCCATGGAAATGAGGAAGATCCTCATACGAGTCTTCCAATAAGTATAATTCGACCCATTAAACAAAGGTGGATGTGTGATAGAATGACTCTCATGTATGCCGGAGTAAGCCATCTCTCTTGGGTATCAAACCAAATATGAGAGTGAGCCTAGCTCTGATACCAATTGTTAGGATCTGAGCGACACTAAGAGGCAGGGGGGGGGTGAATTAGTGCAGCGGTAAAGTACGATAAACTTTTGACGATTTAAAAACTTTCGGAAACTTCGTACGATAAAAGCAACGTTTCGTTTGAAACCGTTTCGATTGTGTTTTAACTTGAAGAGATACATAAGGAGACAAAGAAGTAGAGCATTAAAGTGTAAATGGTTTGCAGTAATATAAATGACAATAAGTAAATGCAAACCAGAGATCACATCGATTTTAAAGTGGTTCGATCAAATGACCTACATCCACTTGCGATGCCCCTCTTCGATGAGGCTCCCACCTTCCACTAGAAAATCTCTTGAAGGGGAAGGGTAAATGCCCCTCTTACAACTTTTTACAAGTGGTTCACTCTCTTACAGATTTTTAGCAAGAAAGAAGGAGGTGAACACTAGCAAATTGAAAACAAGACTAGCTAAGACTTTTCTAAGATCTTTCTCTCAATCAATTGCTTCTCAAAAAGTTGTAATCTCAGCTGAGATTTGAGGGGTATTTATAGGCCTCAAGAGGATTTAAATTTGGGTTCCAAAATTTGAATTCTCTTTGGTTCCCGTTGCTGGCGGTGCCACCGCCTGTCAGTGTCTGACACTGATAGTGGACTGGCGGTGCCACCGCCCAGCCAAGCAGTGCCACCGCCCAGCTCTCGGGTGCTGGGCGGTGCCACCGCCAGACCCTTCGGTTCACTGGTTGAGCTTCAAATTTAGCCCAAACCAAGTCCAATTTTGGGCCCAGTTGGCCCCTAACCAGAATATAGGATTATCTCTTAATCTTAATCCTAATTACAATTGAACTACATAACTAAAAACTATTGGGAAATCATGGGGGGGGACATCATATGCGCAGCGGAAGAACAAGAAAACAAAAATCCCCGATTCCCAAAAAGATGTTCGTCGTCGTGCGAAGATTGGTGTGCAAAAATTCCGTAAAACACAAAACTGCGTATAGAGATTGTGTTACCTAGGGAGATCGTATATCCCTGTTTCCTTGCAGATCCTTAGGAGAGGGTGAAGGAGGTCAAGCGTCCTCCTCTCTAGCGGTGATCCACACAGCAGGGTTGCGACGACGCTCCTCAAAACTCTAGGCCTACTCTGAGGTGGAGAGGGAGAGGAGAATAGGAAAAGCAAGCAAAGACTCTAGCCTATGAGGCTGTGAATCCCTCCTATTTATAGAGATCCCGTGTCAAACCCTAATGGGTCATTCCCTAGTGGGTATTGGATCTGCATCCAATAAGACAAGGGCTCCGTTGGATATCTCATATCCGAACCTCTACTCATCGCAATGCCTACCATATGTGTGTGACCCTCTAGGCCCAATATCGAGCTGGCCGTGAGTCATACCTGTTAGAACTCCTTCTAACTCAGTGAATTATTATCTCTGTAATAATTCACTCGACTCATCGACTACGGACGTACTAGGCCACTACGCCGTAGTCCCCAGACGATACAGGGGAATCCAATCCATTGGACCTGTCTGTCCTCAGTTACCATGTACCTATAGTCCCTCATCCATCTAATATCCCAGAGACCGTATATCGAGCATGGTGCTGTCAGACCCGTATGGTTTCTACCCAAGTCTCGCTCTAATCGGATTCTCCCGGAGAACTCTTTCTCTCTCAACCCGAATGACCTTGGCCAGGGATTTGTCTGAGCAAGAACACATGGGATATTCCTCTCATGACGCCAAGAGTGGATGATCCTCTGTCGACACTCAATAGCCCTCGTAAGGTCGACTACCACTCCCAATGACCAGTTGTACTAGATCTGGGACAGCCAAACCTATAAGTCTGGTATCAAAGAGTGGAGCACTCATACAGGACATCCTTGGTGTCTCAAGTCTAAGGACCAGATACACCACTAGGACTACGGAATCGCTGTCTGACAATAAGGCATCATCAACCATCCAGCATTCCGTAAGCAGATCAATCAGTGAACTCATTCTCCAATGAGCACCTGTACTGTATCCCTAGTGTCCCTACACGAGCAACTATGAGACCAGCTGCATCCATCATATGGACGGGTATACAGGACACCAGTCTATCCGGTTATCACGATGTCCCTCTCGAGTAACCTATGACCGGGATTATTTAGGATATGTGTTTAAAGGTGAATCGATCTCATTATCATGATCTCATCACGATCTGATTCCCATTGCACAAATCCAAGGACATCACAATATATATATGCATTTATGCAATAGTTATAAAGTGATATACGCCAAAATATAATAAGCAAAAAGATTATGTATCAAGTCACACGTGCCATCACTCACGTGATTGGCTTGCTGGGCACCTATGACTAGCAAAAACATCCTAAGCAAGTTTTCAACCGCGAACGTCGAGTCTTGTTCCGGCGAGCTTTCCGACGAACTTCTTCCGACGGACTCCCAGCAATCTCCCGATCTTGTGATGACTTTAACGAGTAGCCGAGCCTTCTCGGTGATCTCCGTGAACCTCCGACGATCTCTTCGGCGAACTTTCGAAAATTTCGACAGGTTCCTGATTTCTTCTCGGTTGGTTCCGACAGCATCTCCGACGATTCTTTGGACTCTTAAACGTCCATCGAACTTGACTCCGGTATTCTTGCTTTGTGTTTTTTGGTTATTGTAGTTAATCCTACACACTTAACTCAATAATATGGATTAGATCAATTAACCCATCAATTGATTTTATCATCAAAAGCTGAGATTCAACAACTGTAGCCTTCTCCTCAACCGCTTGTGATCCTTCCGGCCAACTCCTTCGGTGGTGCGACAAAAACAGAGTACGCAGCAACAAAAATAGTGGCACCCTCTACTTCCGCAACCGCCGATTGTAACCACCATCGTTGCTCCCGGCCAACGACCAACCCCTCGTTCTGCAACAGCCGCCCTCCAACAGCTAACGCAGCAACCGCAGCAAGTACGCTGCCTTGCCTCAACTCCGTTGCTCGGCGATCGCCCCTTGGGTCACAGCAACTGCAACCACATCAACACAGTCGCCTTCCAACCCTGGTGCTCTCACCTCACGCAGCTTTAGAAACAGGGCAGCTACTCTTCCTCCAATATAGCGACTGCAGCACTGCCCTTGGCGTCCACCTCCTCAGCAACTTCGCATCTACAGTGTTGATGCCCTTGTCCGACACCAAAAATAGGAGTTGAGATTACAGATTTGCAGTCTTACGCAATGGCCACCGATAACTCAATGAAAGCACAAATGAAAGCATTGAAAATTAGAATTGAGAACCAGTTACAAGAAGTACTTAATGATTTCAAAAAGGACTTACTAGGGAGCCTTAGTAAATTTCAACAAGGTGGGAGCTCAAGTTCTACGTTTCACAGATCTGAAAATACAGGAAAAAGGCCCCAAGATTATGACACAAATTACTCACACATGAAGATGGAATTTCCGAGATGGAAAGATGGAGATCCGACCAATTGGATCTCTAAGGCAGAAAATTTTTTCCGTTTTCACAGAACCCCAGAAGAATCCAAGGTAGAAGTGGCCTCAATCCAACTCGAGGGAGATGCACTCCAGTGGTACGATTGGTATGAAACTTTTCACGGAGTTCCTTCGTGGGAGCAGTTCAAAAGAGGGCTTCTTGTTTGCTTTGGCCCATCCGAATATGAGAATGTTGATTGCAGGCTCACCAAAATTCGTCAGACTTCTACAGTGTTAGAATATCAAAGTAGGTTTGAAAGATTGTCAAATCAAGCTAGAGATTGGTCGGACCGACAACTTCTGGATACATTTATTGAAGGGCTTATTTCAGAGATCCGGTGTGAAGTTAAGGCTCGTCAACCTCACACTATGATAGCTGCGATCTCATTTGTAAATATACATGAGAAAAAAATTAGCAAAGAAAGATCAGCAAGAGGTTTGTACTATGATGAAAAATGGAGTATGGACCACCGATGTAAACAAGGGCAACTTCTAATGATTGAACCAATTAGAGAGGAGCCGAAAGCTAAGAATGTGGACTCCGATCATGAAGGTATAAATTCTAATGAAGACGTTGAACCTACCGTACATACAATGCATACATTAGCCAACTAATCTAACCCGCAAACTATGGAAGTTGTCGGAACTCTATAGCACCAGCCTATTATAGTTTCGATTGATACTAGTAGCATTAACAATTTTATGGATAGTGAGACTATTGACGGATTGGCCCACCAAATTGAAGACTATGACAGATTCAAAGTAAAGATCGTTGATGGACATATTTTCACTTGTGATAGCAAAGGTTCAAAGATAAAATTTATTATACAGGACCAAAAGTTTCATGCAATGATTACTACACTGAAAGACCGACCTATTGCTTACACTATCAAAAAGTGGAGACCATACTTACTTGATCAACAGGTTGTGATGCGTTGCAGATAGTCTATGGCTAAAGTACTGAAAGAGAAGCTCCCCGAGATTAATGCTGCTTAGCCTTGAGGACAAGGCTGATTTGAAGAGGGAGGAACTGTTAGGACCCTTTTTCTGAGCTTTTGAATAATGTTTATTGAGTATGTTTAGTCCAGTTGTTTATTGAGTTGGTTTGGTTCAGTTAGAGTCAAGTAGAGGTTTATTTAATATTTATTTATTATTAGAGTTCAAGTCCTGATGGACTCTGGGTGGAACTCTATAAATAGGGATGTAACTACTTCTTTTTGGTAATCTATGAAAAATACTATTTTATCTTTGGACAAACCCTAGGAGGCAGATCCCCTCGAAGCGATCAAATAGGGCCGATCCCCTCGAAGTGATCAAGGAGGGCCGATCCCCTCGAAGCGATCAAGGAGGCCGATCCCCTCGAAACGATCATTATCATCCCAATTTCTCTCCTTTCTTCCACGATAAGACTGTAGGGTCTTATCATTTGGTATTAGAGCGACGATAAGACCTTTAGGATCTTATCATTTGGTATCAGAGCGACGATAAGACTTTAGGGTCTTATCAGAGCAACGGGAGCATGAAAGTGATAGTGAGACCCACGAGGCCGAGATGGACAATTGCAATGCATGGAAATGTATCGAGATGCCGACGAAACCAATGATGACGAGATGGATGATCATAGGGCATGAAGATGCACCACCGCACACATAAATCTTGATGTGAGTGATTAGGTCCACTCGGGCTTGACATATTATGATATGGTCTACGATCATTTGGTGTGATTGCTCATTTGATGTGTGATTATTTATACACATACTAGATATATATATTTGCATGTGATGTAGATATATATTAGATATGTATGTGTGTGACATCATATTAGGAGACCAAATAAAAAATCTCTTATCTTTATAATATTAAGTCGGTAAATGTGAGGTAATCGGATTGACCCATATGGCCTTCCATCATTATAGGTAGGGACTGTTAGGATCAAGAGCGACACTAAGAGGGGGGGTGAATTAGTACAGCGAAAAACTTTCATGATTTCAGAAAATTGTTCGTTTCGTTTAAAACTGATTCCGATGAAAATGGTTTCGATTCAATCTGTTTTAGAGAGAAGTTGAACTTGAAAGCTTTCGTAAAAGTGCAAGAGAAGATTAAGGAGGTTTGCCAAAAAGTAAATTGCACAAATGAAAAGCAAACTAGAATTTAGAGTGGTTCGGTCAAGGTGACCTACATCCACTTTCGGATTCCTCCTCCGATGAGGTCACAAACATCCACTATGTTAAGATCAAGAGCACTAAGAGGGGGGGAGGGGGTGAATTAGTGCAGCAGAAAACTTTCAACGATTAAAACTGTGTTCGTACATTGAAATCCGATTCCGACGTAAAAGTCATTTCGTGTAGATAATAACTTTGAAAGCTTACGGAAATGTATTTGAAGTAAAGTAAAGAAGGCAGTTTGCAGTTAAGATAGAAATCAGAATGTAAGCGCAAACTGAAATATGATGTTCATACGATAAAATCGATTTCCGTCTTAACGCCAATTCGGAAAATACTTAACTATGAAACACATTCATAAATGAGCAGAAGACAGTAAGCTATTGAGAAGGTTTGCAGTAAAGATAAGATGCTTAAAGTAAATGCAAACCCAGATTTAGAGTGGTTCGGTCAATCTTGACCTACATCCACTTTTGGCTTCCTCCACCAACGAGGTCACCGACGTCCACTAGAGGCCTTCCTTCAATAGGCGAAGGCCAACCACTCTTTTATACTTTCACTCTTTTTGACGGGCTTAGGAGACAACCCTTACAAACTTTACTCTCCTCTCTTGAAAGATCAAAACTTTGAGCTCTAAAAATCACAGAGTAAGATTAGATTTTCGGTGCCCTTTCATGCAGGAAAGGGTGGAGTATATATAGGCCCCAAACTAGTTTGAATTTGGAGCTCAAAAATGTCTTTTCCCGGATTTCCGGGGTCCTGGTGGTACCACCTCTTGACTAGGGTGGTACAACCGCCTAACAGCTCGAAGACTGAGCCTCTTGGCAGTGCCACCACCTGATAGGGGCGGTTGCACCACCTAGCAAAGCTCGGAGACCGAGCTCAAGTGGTTCCACCGCTTGTCAGGGGTGGTTGCACCGCCTAGTCTCGCTCGAAGACTGAGCCCAAGCAATGCCACCGCTTGCCTAGGGCGGTTGCACCACCTAGTCTTGCTCGGAGACTGAGCCCAGGCAGTGCCACTGCCTGACTGGGGTGGTTTAACCACCCAGCTTTCCTGAGAGACCATCTCCTGGGCGATGCCACCGCCTAGCAGGAATTCTGGTCCGAATAGGTTGATTCATTCGGCCCAATTCAGGTCTATCAAGGGCCCAATTGCCCCAAATTAAGTTAATGGGATCACCTCCCATTCCTAACTTAATCTACATGCTAACTACGACATTTCTTAAGACATTTACTACAACTTGCTCTGGTGTGTGAATCGCTTCTTCCGGCGAGTTTCCGGCAAACTTCCGGCTAACATCCGATGAACCTTCGGCGATGCTCCAGCGGACTTCCGGCAAACTCCTGGACTTGCGATGATCCACTTGGCAAGTTCCGATGAGCTTCTTTGGCAAGCTCCTGGACTTCTCAGATTTGTTCCCATAGAACCTCCGATGATCGTCCGGACTTCTGTCGAACTCTCGAACTCCCAACGTGATCATAGTCTTGCCTCCGACGCAAATCCTACTGCATGTCTTTCTTCTATCGTAGTTAATCTTGCACACTTATCTCAACATATGGATTAGATAACAAACAACAATTGACTTCATCATCAAAATCCGAGATTCAACATACTAAAGGTCTTCCTTCAATAGGTGAAGACCAAACACCTCTTTACAACACTTTCTCCTTTTCTTGGGTTTAGGAGATAACCCTTACAAGTCTTACTCCTCTTTCTTGGATGGTTACAAGACTAAGAGATAAAGGAGGAAAACTATAACTTTTACAATACTTTTATGACTCAAGACTTCAATATTAAGCCAATACTTTCGTGCCCTTTCATGTAGAAAAGGGTGGGGTTTTTATAGGCCCTAATGGCTTCAAAATTGGAGCAAAAAGGTATCACATCCCCGGAATCCGGGGTACTGGTGGTACCACTACTATTACTGGGTGGTACTACTACCGCTTATCTGATTCTAGGCGGTACCACTGTCAAACAGGAGTGGTACCACCGTTGACAGCATTACTATCAGTAGTACCACCGCCCAAAATCTAGGGGCACTACCTTCTAGGCGGTGCCACCGCCGGCCATGATTTTAGGCGCTGAATTGGGTGCTCAATTCGGCTTAATTCAGCCCTATTAAGGGCCCAATTGGCCCATAACAGAGTTGATGGGATTATCTCCCAATTCCAACTCTAATTATGTACTAACTACAATTCCTATGACATAGTCTAAGTAAGATAAGTTCGATTTTTTCCGGTGAGCTTTCGGCAATCTTCTGACGAACATCCGACGAACTCTCAATAATGTTCCAATGGACTCCTGGCAAGCTCCTGGACTTTACGATGATCTTCTTGGCGAGTTTTGATAAGCTTCTTTAGCAAGCTCCTGGACTTCTTAGTTTGTTCCAGCAGAACTTTCGACAAACGTCCAGACTTCCATCGAACTCTCGAACTCCCAATGAGATGTTGATCTTGACTCCGACACAAACCCTGCTTTATATCTTACTGCTATCATAGTTAATCCTTCACACTTTTCTCAACATATAGATTAGATCAAACAATTTACAATTGACTTCATTATCAAAATTTGAGATTCAACAATCTCCCCCTTTTTTATGATGATAATCAATTGATGACAGAGTTAATCTTAACTGTTAGGATCGGAGCGGCAGAGGAGGGGGGGGGGGGTTGAATTAGTGCAGCGGTGAAGTGCGATAAACTTTTCACGATTTAAATACTTTTCGGAAACTTCGTACGATAAAAGCAATGTTTTTATTTAAAAAACGTTTCGATTGCGTTTTAACTTGAAGAGATAAGTAAGACGGAGACAAAGCAGTATAGCATTAAAGTGCAAATGGTTTGTAGTAATATAAATGATAATAAGTAAATGCAAACCAGAGATTACGTCGATTTTACAGTGGTTCGGTCAAATGACCTACATCCACTTGCGAGGCCCATCTTCGATGAGGCTCCCACCTTCCACTAGCAAATCTCTTGAAAGGGAAGGGTAAATACCCCTCTTACAACTTTTACAAGCGGTTCACTCTCTTACAGATTTTCAACAAGAAAGGAGGTGAACACTAGCAAATTGAAAACAAGACTAGCAAAGACTCTTCTAAGACTTTTCTCTCAATCACTTGCTGCTCAAAAAGTTGTGTTCTCAGCTGAGACTTGAGGGGTATTTATAGGCCTCCAGAGGATTCAAATTTGGGCTCCAAAAATTTGAATTCTCTTATGTTCCCGATGCTGGCGGTGCCACCGCCCAGCCAAGCGGTGCCACCGCCCAGTGCTTGGGTGCTGAGCGGTGCAACCGGCCAGCCCAGGAGGTGTCACCGCCCAACTCTCGGGTGCTGGGCGGTGCCACCGCCTAGGCCAAATCAGCTCACTGGTTGGGCTCCAAACTTGGCCCAAACCAGTCTGAACTCGGGCCCAATTGGCCCCTACTTGGGTTATAGGATTAACACCTAATCCTAACCCTAATTAACGTGCTAACTACAAATTTAAAGACATTTTCTAAGCTATTACAAAGTCCGTAAGTCAAGACGTCTTCCGGCGAGCTTCCGGCGAACTTCCGACGGTCTTTCGATAAACTCTCGGAAACCATTCTGCGGACTCCCGGCAAGCTCCTAGACTTCACGATTTGATCTTGGCAAGTTCCAACGAGCTTCTTCGGTAAGCTCCGATCTTTGTCGGTGAGCTCCGTGAACTTCCAACGAACCTTCCGGCGAGCTTCCGAAAAATCCTTCGGCAAGCTCCCTACTCATTCTTGGCTAGTTCTGGCAGCATTCCCGACGAACCTTCGGACTTCCGTCGAACTCTCGAACTCACAATGAATCCTTCGTGCTTGACTCCGACACTTTGTTATGCTTTATGTCTTCGTCGTTATCGTAGTTAATCCTGCACACACAAGCAAAAACTCTACTCCGATCTAGACAATTATTATAAAGCGAATTGACATTCTGTTGCCCGGCATGTCATTGGTTGGCGCTTCGTCCGATTCTTTGGCCCTTCGTCCGATTTTTCGGCGTATCGTCCTCTCTTGCGGCTTGTTGCCCAATTGGCGGTTGACCTCCACAATGCTGATATCCTTGGTGCAATTCTGCTCTTGGCCCGATGCCCGACGTCCGAAGCCTTTTGCCATCTAATATCCTAACGTGATCTCCTCCGGCGCAACGTCAATTCCTCCTGCCTTAATTGTCTAATCCTGATCGAGTAGACCTGCATCACTCAAAATGCAGTTAAACATAAACATAATTATCAATTGGTTTCATCATCAAAATACGAGATTCAACAATCTCCCCTTTTTTGATGATGACAACCAATTGATGACGGAGTTAAACTTGACTCCCGGAGTTTAAACAAACTCCCCCTATCAATATGCCATATTGATAGAACCTTGAATTCAAACTGAATTCAAGTCATTGCAACATTCATCATGAATACTTGCAATGCGTCATTATGAACTCATGCATAGACTTTTGCATATCATGTCATCAACATACTTCTCCCCCTTTTTCATCAACAAAAGGGAGAAGTACAACTATTCTTTGTGTTTGTAATATAAGTTTATCATTACATGAAAAACATAATATTAAGTTTTATCATCATGCAGTTTTGAAGCTAGAAAATTTAGCAAGTAATGCATCATGCTTAGGACATTTAAGCTATCAAGTTTTAGATATGCAAGTTTTACAGCATATAAGATAGCACTTTTGGTAATGTTCAAGATAGCAAGTTCTACATCATGTAAGCTAGCAATATTGAGATGTTCAAGAAAACAACTCTTGCTTCTTGAAATATGCAAATTTGTCAAGTTTTGCTAGATGTGCAAGTTAGCATTTTTACCTCTTAAGATAGGCAAGATAGCACATTTGCTTCTTTTGAGATAGCAACTTTTTGCTTCTCTTTAGACTACAAGCTAGCAATTTTTAAGATATGTAAGTTTCACAATATACAAGCTAGCAAAAATTTTGAAAGAAAATGCAAGATAGCTTTCTTGTGTAAGCTCATAATTCTTGCTTCCTATTGCAATGTGCAAGTTGCAAGTTTTGCTTCTTGAGATAGACAAGATAGCGCTTTTGTAATTTTTGTTTCTTAATATAGGCAAGCTTGTGATGTTCAAAATAACAAGCTCTTTCTTCTAGAAGTGTCATTTTTGCTTTCTTTGCAAAGTGTAAGCTAGCAAAATGTTTGAAAAAGTGATCAAGTTTTGCAACATACAAGCTAGCAAAAATGCCAAACTAGCAAGAGATAATGTTTTACATGAGGCAAGCAAATAATTTGGCAAATGTTACATTTGCATCTTCTCTTTTGAGAAGTGCAATTTTTGCTTTCATCTTGAATTGTGCAAGCTAGTTAGTTTGCCTCTTTTCATGATGTCCACGCTAGAAATTCTTGCTCCCCCTTTGTCATTGTCAAAAAGAAGGGAAGACCCTTATATCAATTTTCATATTATGACAAAAGTAAGTATCATTCTTATTTGTGCATCATTATATATTCAAATTAAAACATACACAATTTCAATAACCTTATTTTTCATGCACGATACCGAAAAATAAATCAATCATCATTAATAAGCATATCATACATGATACTCAAACATTAAAATTTTAAAGCATTTATCAACATATTGATCATGATACCAAACATTCATCATTTAAAGCATTCATGATACACATCATATGGATTAAATACATCATGTACATCATTATCATAAGTATTGCATACATCATTTTAACTTTATGAATATTTCATCATTGCATGCATTATACCAAAACATTTCAAGCCATGCAAGCCATAAATACAAAGAAATCATGTCATGAAGGATAAAATCATTTGAATACCAAAAGACATGATTCATATAATAAATATCTTCTTTAAATAAAATATCAAGAAAAATCATAGGAGTACAAAGAAGAGATCTTGTTTTAAAAGAAAAATCAAGTAATAACTCCAAGAATTCACAAGGAAAAATCATGATTCATTTAGAAAATCGCCTCTCAAGAAAATAGCAAGTAAAATCGTAGAAGATCGATTAATGAGAAATTTTGATTTATAATAAAATCTCATGTATCAAATGTCGAGAAATCAAAATGATGATTTATATAAAAAATATCACAAGTTATATTCAAGAGAAAAATCATCATTCATTTTCAACTTATTCAATTTGTCACATCAATATTTCTTAGATATGCATGATACCAAAACATTTTTTTAAATCTTTAACATATAACATGCATAAATTGAAAGGAGAAGGGAAGAATTCAAATGTATAAAGATTTCAACCATCTCATAAACAAATGTAAGACCAAGTCATGAATCCAAAATTCCATGAATCAAAATGATCATCAAAGGTAATCTCATGTTATTCCAAGAAATCAATATCATGATTTTGATAAAACTCATTTCAAATTTAAATCATCAAAATCATCAAAATATCAACATTACTTTCAAGAGATTCAAAATGGTATACATAGATTTATCATAATAAACATCAAGATCAATAGGATAGAGAAAAATAATTTTTCAAGGAAAAAATATTTTCCTCTTTTTAGTTGTTTCAATTCATATGATTTTATTTCAGTTATACCAAATAAAATCATGGATAATGTTTAAAACCGAAAGTGTAAGATTTATTACAACAAAGATTAATAAGGCACTTTCATTATGGTAAAAATCAATAATCCATAAATCACAAGATTCATATGCATAATTTCGAAATTCAAGTTCATCATTGTCCTCATCACTTGAGTCATTGCTCAAGTGGTATCCATTTGTCCGGAGTTCCAAATCCTTCCTGTTCTTTGGAAGGTGATTTTGTTTATCATGTGCATTGTGCACCATTTCATATGTCATCAACAAACCAATTAGTTCTTCAAGTGGAAAAATATTTAAATCTTTTGTTTCTTGTATTGCGGTTATTTTAGAATCCCACCTTTTTGGAAGGGATCTTAAGATCTTACTTACGAGATCAAAATTCGAAAAAGATTTATCAAGAACTCTTAGATTATTGACGACATCCGTGAAACGGGTGTACATGTCGCCTATAGACTCGCTTGGTTGCATTTGAAAAAGCTCAAAATCATGCAATAAAATGTTAACTTTCGAGTCTTTGACTCTACTAGTTCCCTCGTGCGTGATTTCAAGTGTTCGCAAAATATCGAAAGCCGTTTCGCACGTAGAAATCCGATTGAACTCATTTTTGTCCAAAGCACAAAATAAGGCATTCATAGCCTTTGCGTTTAAAGAAAAATATTTCTTCTCCAAATCCGACCATTCGTTCATCGGTTTAGAGGGAAGTTGAAAACTGTTTTCAACGATATTCCATAAATCCAAATTCACAGAAATCAAGAAAACTCTCATTCGAGTTTTCCACTAAGTGTAGTCCAATCCGTTAAACAACGGTGGACGAAAAACCGTTAAGCCCTCTTGAAAGCCATGAAGAGCCATTTCTCTCGGGTGTAAATCTGAAATGAGAAATACCAGGCTCTGATACCAATTGTTAGGATCAGAGCGGCACTAAGAGGGGGGGGGGGGGGTGAATTAGTGCAGCGGTGAAGTGCGATAAACTTTTCACGATTTAAACACTTTTCGGAAACTTCGTACGATAAAAGCAACGTTTTCGTTTAAAAACGTTTCGATTACATTTTAAATTGAAGAGATAAGTAAGACGGAGACAAAGCAGTATAGCATTAAAGTGCAAATGGTTTGCAGTAATATAAATGACAATAAGTAAATGCAAACCAGAGATTACGTCGATTTTACAGTGGTTCGGTCAAATGACCTACATCCACTTGCGAGGCTCCTCTTCGATGAGGCTCCCACCTTCCACTAGCAAATCTCTTGAAAGGGAAGGGTAAATACCCCTCTTACAACTTTTACAAGTGGTTCACTCTCTTACAGATTTTCAGCAAAAAATAAGGAGGTGAACACTAGCAAATTGAAAACAAGACTAGCAAAGACTCTTCTAAGACTTTTCTCTCAATCACTTGCTACTCAAAAAGTTGTGTTCTCAGCTGAGACTTGAGGGGTATTTATAGGCCTCAAGAGGATTCAAATTTGGGTTCCAAAAATTTGAATTCTCTTATGTTCCCGATGCTGGCGGTGCCACTGCCCAGCCAAGTGGTGCCACCGCCCAGCGTCGGGTGCTGAACGGTGCAACCGGCCAGCCCAGGAGGTGTCACTGCCTAGCTCTCGGGTGCTGGGCGGTGCCACCGCCTAGGCCAAATCAGCTCACTGGTTGGGCTCCAAATTGCTAGTCATAGGTGCCCAGCAAGCCAATCACGTGAGTGATGGCACGTGTGACTTGATACAGAATCTTTTTGCTTATTATATTTTGGCGTATAAAACTTTATAACTATTGCATAAATGCATATATATATATTGTGATGTCCTTGGATTTGTGCAATGGGAATCGGATCGTGATGAGATCACGATAATGAGATCGATTCACCTTTAAACACATATCATAAGTAATCCCGGTCATAGGTTACTCGAGAGGGACATCGTGATAATCGGATAGACTGGTGTGCTGTATACCCGTCCATATGATGGATGCAGCTGGTCTCATAGCTGCTCGTGTAGGGACACTAGGGATACAGTACAGGTGCTCATTGGAGAATGAGTTCACTGATTGATCCGCTTACGGAATGCTGGATGGTTGATGATGCCTTATTGTCAGACAGCGATTCCGTAGTCCTAGTGGTGTATCTGGTCCTTAGACTTGAGACACCAAGGATGTCCTGTATGAGTGCTCCACTCTTTGATACCAGACTTATAGGTTTGGCTGTCCCAGATCTAGTACAGCTGGTCATTGGGAGTGGTAGTCGACCTTACGAGGGCTATTGAGTGTCGACAGAGGATCATCCACTCTCGGCGTCATGAGAGGAATATCCCATGTGTTCTTGCTCAGACAAATCCCTGGCCAGGGTCATTCGGGTTGAGAGAGAAAGAGTTCTATAGGAGAATCCGATTAGAGCGAGACTTGAGTAGAAACCGTATGGGTCTGACAGCACCATGCTCGATATACGGTCTCTGGGATATTAGATGGATGAGGGACTATAGGTACATGGTAACTGAGGACAGACAGGTCCAATGGATTGGATTCCCCTATATCGTTTGGGGACTATGGCGTAGTGGCCTAGTACGTCCGTAGTCGATGAGTCGAGTGAATTATTACAGAGATAATAATTCACTGAGTTAGAAGGAGTTCTAAGAGGTATGACTCACGACTAGCTCGATATTGGGCCTAGAGGGTCACACACATATGGTAGGCATTGCGATGAGTAGAGGTTCGGATATGAGATATCCGACGGAGCCCTTGTCTTATTGGATGCAGATCCAATACCCACTAGGGAAGGACCCATTAGGGTTTGACACGGGATCTCTATAAATAGGAGGGATTCACAGCCTCATAGGCTAGAGTCTTTGCTTGCCTTTCCTATTCTCCTCTCCCTCTCCACCTCAGAGTAGGCCTGGAGTTTTGAGGAGCGTCGTCGCAACCCTGCTGTGTGGATCACCGCTAGAGAGGAGGACACTTGACCTCCTTCACCCTCTCCTAAGGATCTGCAAGGAAACAGGGATATACGATCTCCCTAGGTAACACAATCTCTATACGCAGTTTTGTGTTTTGCGGATTTTTGCGCACCAATTTTCACACGACGATGAACATCTTTTTGGTAAACGGGGATTTTTGTTTTTCTTGTTCTTCCGCTGCACATATGATGTCGCCCCCCATGATTTCCCAACACAAACTTGGCCCAAACCAGTCCGAACTCGAGCCCAATTGGCCCCTACTTGGGTTATAGGATTAACACCTAATCCTAACCCTAATTAACGTACTAACTACGAATTTAAAGACATTTTCTAAGCTATTACAAAGTCCGTAAGTCAAGACTTCTTTTGGCGAGCTTCCAGCGAACTTCCGACGGTCTTCCGATAAACTCTCGGAAACCATTCTGCGGACTCCCGGCAAGCTCCTAGACTTCACGATTTGATCTTGGCAAGTTCCAACGAGCTTCTTCGGTAAGCTCCGATCTTTGTCGGTGAGCTCCGTGAACTTCCAACGAACCTTCCGGCGAGCTTCCGAAAAATCCTTCGGCAAGCTCCCTACTCATTCTTGGCTAGTTCCGACAGCATTCCCGACGAACCTTCGGACTTCCGTCGAACTCTCGAACTCACAATGAATCCTTCGTGCTTGACTCCGACACTTTATTTTGCTTTATGTCTTCGTCATTATCGTAGTTAATCCTGCACACATAAGCAAAAACTATACTCCGATCTAGACAGTTATTATAAAGCGAATTGACATTCTGTTGCCCGGCACGTCATTGGTTGGCGCTTCGTCCGATTCTTCGGCGCATCGTCCTCTCTTGCGGCTTGTTGCCCAATCGACGGTTGACCTCCGCAATGCCGATATCCTTGGCGCAATTCTGCTCTTGGCCCGATGCCCGACGTCCGAAAACTTCTGCCATCCAATATCCTAATGTGATCTCCTCCGACGCAACGTCAATTCCTCCTGCCTTAATTGTCTAATCTGTTAGGATCGAGAGCACTAAGAGGGGGGGGGGGGGGGGGTGAATTAGTCCAGCGGAAATTTTACAGCGATTTTAAAAATGAAAGCTGCGTTCGTCCGATAAAAAACGATTTCGATATAAAAGCAGAATCACAGTGCAGTTTGCGTCTAAGCGCAGTTTTGCGTCTAAGCGCAGTTTGCGTCTAAACACAGTTTGCGTCTAAGCGCAGTTTGCATCTAAGCACAGTTTGTGTCTAAGCACAGTTTGCGTCTAAGCGCAGTTTGCGTCTAAACTCAGTTTTACGTCCAAACGCAGTTTTGCGTCTAAACGCAGTTTTACGTCTAAACGCAGTTTTACGTCTAAACGTAATTTTACGTCTAAATGTAGTTTTGCGTCTAAAAGCAGTTTTGAACCTTGAAAAGCGTTTTACGTAGAAAGCAATTTGCAGTTATAAATGGAATCCGAATGTAAGCGTAAACTGCAGTGTGAAGATCGTACGAAAACACGATTTACGTTTGAATGCAGATTCTGAAAGATCAGAGCTTAGAAACTCGTTCGTAAAAGCGCAGAGGGCAGTAGCAATGTAGGAGGTTTGCAGTAATGATAAAGTGCTCAAGGTAAAAGCAAACCAGAGATTTAGAGTGGTTCGGTCAGTCTTGACCTACTCCACTTTTGGCTTCCTCCTCCGACGAGGTCACCGACGTCAACTAGCTGCCTTCCTTCAATGGGCGAAGGCTAACTGCCCTTTTACAGTTTCTCTCCTTTTGACAGGCTCAGGAGACAACCTTTACAGATCCTTTCTCTCATCTCTTTACAACTCAAGACTTGAAGAACAGAAGGAGGAGAACTTTAGGACTTTACACAAATTTGAGCTCTTAGAATCACTGAAAAGATCAAGAATTCGGTGTGGATCTGTATCTTTTCAGTGTTTAATGGGTGGGGTATTTATAGGCCCCAACCCAATTCAAATTTGGAGCTCAAAACGATCAAATCCCGGAATTCCGGGATCAGGCGGTTGCACCTCTTGACTGGAGAGGTGGCACCGCCTGGCAGAGCTCGAAGACTGAGCTCAGGCGATTGCACCTCTCTGCCAGAGCTCGAAGACTGAGCTCGGTGGTTGCACCGCCTGGCAGAGCTCGAAGACTGAGCTCGGTGGTTGCATCACCTGGCAGAGCTCGAAACTGAGCTCAGGCTGATGCACCTCTCTGCCAGAGCTTGAAGACTGAGCTCGGTGGTTGCACCGCCTGGCAGAGCTCGAAGTCTGAGCTCGGTGGTTGCATCACCTGGCAGAGCTCGAAACTGAGCTCAGGCTGATGCACCTCTCTGCCAGAGCTCGAAGACTGAGCTCGGTGGTTGCACCGCCTGGCAGAGCTCGAAACTTGAGCTCTGGCGGTGCTACCTCTTGACAGAGGAGGTTGCACCGCCCAGTCTTGCTTGGAGACTGAGCCCTGGGCGGTTGCACCTCTTGGCTGGGGCGGTTGCACCGCCCAGTCTCGCTGGGAGACATATCCTGGGCGGTTGCACCGCTTGGCTGGGGCGGTTGCACCGCCCAGTCTCGCAGCCCTGGCGGTTGCACCTCCTGGCCTAGGCGGTTGCACCGCCTGGTGCAATCAGGGTCCGAATGGTTCGCTCCATTCGGCCCAATTTGAATCTTTTCAGGGGCCCAATTGCCCCAAGATTAAGCTAATGGGATCACCTCCCATTTTCAAGCTTAATCATCATGCTAACTACGATTAACTCTAAGACAACTTCTGCAGCTATGCTCCGATGCGTCAATCGCTTCTTCCGGCGAGTTTCCGGCGAACTTCCATCGATCATCCGATAAACCCTCGGTGATCCTTCTGCGGACATCCGACATACTCCTGGACTTTGCGACGATCCACTTGGCGAGTTCCGACGAGCTTCGCTTGGCAAGCTTATGGACTTCTCGGATCTGTTCTCGCTGAACCTCCGACGACCGTCCGAACTTCCGTCGAACTCTCGAACTCCCAACGTGATCATGATCTTGACTCCGGCGCAACACCTGCTGCTTGTCTTACTCTCATCGTAGTTAATCCTGCACAACAAATCAAAACTTCGATCGAGACAATTAATCCTAAGCAATTAACCAAGTTGTCCGACATGTCATTGGTCTCTCGACGCTTCGTCCGATTCTTCGGCGCATCGTCCTCTCCTGCAGCCTATTGCCCAATCGGCCAGTTGACTCCGCAACTCCGATATCCTTGGCACAATACCTGCTCTTCTTGGCCCGATGCCCGAGTCCACGGCCCGAAGCCTTCTGTCGATACGTCGACCGATCCACCGGCCCGACGTCCAATCTTCTGACATGTTCCTTCGGCACAACATGATTTTCCTGCTTTAATTGTCTCATCCTGATCGAAGCATCCTGCGTCACTCAAAACGCAGATTAAATCATAAACATATATCAAGTAGTTTCATCATCAAAATACGAGATTCAACAATCTCCCCCTTTTTGATTCTGACAACCACTTGATGACGGAGTTAAACTTAACTCCTAGAGTTTAAATAAACTCCCCCTATCAATATGCCATATTGATAGAACCTTGAATTCAAACTGAATTCAAGTCATTGCAATATTCATCATGAATACTTGCAACACGTCAACATGAACATATGCATAAACTTATGCATCACATGTCATGTCATCAACATACTTTCATCAACATACTTCTCCCCCTTTGTCATCAACAAAAAGGAGAAGTATCACAATCAAGTGTTTGTGATATTGATTCAACTCATTGCATGAAAAACATAGTATCAAGTTTTATAACATATAAGATAGCACTTTTGGTAATGTTCAAGATAGCAAGTTCTATATCATGCAAGCTAGCAAATTAGAGATGTTCAAGAAGGCAACTCTTGCTTCTTGAAAATTTTGCTCACATTGCTAGATGCGCAAGTTAGCATTTTTGCCTCTTGAGATAGGCAAGATAGCACATTTGCTTCTTTTGAGATAGCAACTTTTTGCTTCTCTTTAGACCAACAAGCTAGCAATTTTTATGATATACAAGTTTCACAATATATAAGCTAGCAAAAATTTCGAAAGCAAATGCAAGATAAATTTCTTGTGTAAGCTCATGATTCTTGCTTCCTATTGCAATGTGCAAATTGCAAGTTTTGCTTCTTGAGATATTCAAGATAGTGATGTTCAAGAAGACAATTTTTCTTCTTGAAATAAGCAAGTTAGCATTCTTTGCTACTTAAGATAGGCAAGCTAGCAATCAAGTTTTTGCATCTTCTTGACTTGTACAAGCTAGCTATCTCCCCCTTTGTCATTGTAAAAAAGAAAGAGAGAATACAGTTTTGTAGTTCTCTTTTCCTTTTACAACGATTTCAAAATCATGACAAATGATGAATAATCAAGTTATGAATGTCAAGATAATTTTTCATCATGAATATTTTATCATTGCATGCATCATTATCATAAATTGAAGTATTACATGCATGATATCATATCATCAAATCCATTTTAGAAAAATATTTTTCATAAGTGTATGAGAAAATCCGATTGTTAGGATACCAATTGTTAAGTGAATCCGAAAATGAAATTAACACTTTCATATATTCAAACATGATTTTTGCTATAGATCTTGAAATTAAGTCAAGAAGATCAAACAAGCTCATGATCATGGATAACTTAAAATCACATGCATAAAATTGTTAATAACCATTTCATATTACATCTTTATGCATTACTTTAAATCAAACGTGATTTCATTCAACAATGTTAATCAAACATGATACACATTATTACTTCTTAACCATGATCAAAATCATTTTGTTTGTTTATCATAAAATATGCAATATTATTTTCGAAATTATCAGCATGATCATAATTTTTGTATTTTTATTTTTAAACATGTAATTTTCAAGAAAATTAATTCTAAACTAAAAAAGAAAATATATCATGAAAGCATCAAGTAATTTCAAAATAAACCAAAGGCATTTTAATTACCTCAATGTCGTAGGCTAGTAAGGCGTAGTTTGCCGCCTCGCTTTTGTTGACTTTCTCGTCTTCAGATGAGCTCGATTCATCCCAATTTTTGTTCTTCTTCTTGCGTTTAAAGCAAGTAGTTCCATTCTTTTTGCTTTTTAATTTTCGTTTCATTTGTAGTTTAAGTTCACCATCACTTGAGCTTATGCTCGAGTGGTCTTCAAATGTTCTATGTCCCAAATCCTTCCTGTTCTTTGGAAGGTGGTTCTCAAGTTCTTCACGTGCATTGCACGTCATTTCATATGTGATCAATGAACCAATTAGTTCTTCAAGTGGAAATTGGTTCAAGTTTTTCGATTCTTGAATAGCAGTTACTTTTGAATCCCAAGTTTTAGAAAGTGAGCGCAAAACTTTGTTAACGAGTTCAAAATCCGAAAAGCTTTTACCAAGTGATTTTAAACCATTGACGACATCCGTAAAACGGGTGTACATGTCAACAACGGTTTCGCTTGGTTTCATATGAAAAAGCTCGAAATCAAGCAGTAAAATATTAACTTTCGAGTCTTTGACTCTACTAGTTCCCTCGTGCGTGATTTCAAGAGTGCGCCAAATATCGAAAGCCGTTTCGCACAAAGAAACCCGATTGAACTCATTTTTGTCCAAAGCGCAAAATAAGGCATTCATAGCCTTTGCATTTAAAGAAAAATACTTTTTCTCCAAATCCGACCATTCGTTCATCGGTTTGGAGGGAAGTTGAAAACCATTTTCAATGATACTCCATAAATCCAGATTTAGAGAAATCAAGAAAACTCTCATTCGAGTTTTCCAATAAGTGTAGTCCAATCCGTTAAAGAACGGTGGACGAAAGACCGAAAAGCCCTCTTGAAGAGTCATTTCTCTCGGGTGTAAATCCGAAATGAGAAATACCCCGCTCTGATACCAATTGTTAGGATCGAGAGCACTAAGAGGGGGGGGGTGAATTAGTGCAGCGGAAATCTTACAGCGATTTTAAAAACGAAAGCTGCGTTCGTCCGATAAAAAACGATTTCGATATAAAAGCAGAATCACAGTGCAGTTTGCGTCTAAGCGCAGTTTTACGTCTAAGCGCAGTTTACGTCTAAACACAGTTTGCGTCTAAGCGCAGTTTGCGTCTAAGCATAGTTTGCGTCTAAGCACAGTTTGCGTCTAAGCGCAGTTTGCGTCTAAACTCAGTTTTACGTCCAAACGCAGTTTTACGTCTAAACGCAGTTTTACGTCTAAACGCAGAATTACGTCTAAACGTAATTTTACGTCTAAATGTAGTTTTGCGTCTAAAAGCAGTTTTGAACCTTGAAAAGCATTTTACGTAGAAAGCAATTTGCAGTTATAAATGGAATCCGAATGTAAGCGTAAACTGCAGTGTGAAGATCGTACGAAAACATGATTTACGTTTGAATGCAGATTCTGAAAGATCAGAGCTTAGAAACTCGTTCGTAAAGGCGCAGAGGGCAGTAGCAATGTAGGAGGTTTGCAGTAATGATAAAGTGCTCAAGGTAAAAGCAAACCAGAGATTTAGAGTGGTTCGGTCAGTCTTGACCTACTCCACTTTTGGCTTCCTCCTCCGACGAGGTCACCGACGTCAACTAGCTGCCTTCCTTCAATGGGCGAAGGCTAACTGCCCTTTTACAGTTTCTCTCCTTTTGACAGGCTCAGGAGACAACCTTTACAGATCCTTTCTCTCCTCTCTTTACAACTCAAGACTTGAAGAACAGAAGGAGGAGAACTTTAGGACTTTACACAAATTTGAGCTCTTAGAATCACTGAAAAGATCAAGAATTCGGTGTGGATCTGTATCTTTTCAGTGTTGAATGGGTGGGGTATTTATAGGCCCCAACCCAATTCAAATTTGGAGCTCAAAACGATCAAATCCCGGAATTCCGGGATCAGGCGGTTGCACCTCTTGACTGGAGAGGTGGCACCGCCTGGCAGAGCTCGAAGACTGAGCTCAGGCGATTGCACCTCTCTGCCAGAGCTCGAAGACTGAGCTCGGTGGTTGCACCGCCTGGCAGAGCTCGAAGACTGAGCTCGGTGGTTGCATCACCTGGCAGAGCTCGAAACTGAGCTCAGGCTGATGCACCTCTCTGCTAGAGCTTGAAGACTGAGCTCGGTGGTTGCACCGCCTGGCAGAGCTCGAAGTCTGAGCTCGGTGGTTGCATCACCTGGCAGAGCTCGAAACTGAGCTCAGGCTGATGCACCTCTCTGCCAGAGCTCGAAGACTGAGCTCGGTGGTTGCACCGCCTGGCAGAGCTCGAAACTTGAGCTCTAGCGGTGCTACCTCTTGACAGAGGAGGTTGTACCGCCCAGTCTCGCTTGGAGACTGAGCCCTGGGCGGTTGCACCTCTTGGCTGGGGCGGTTGCACCGCCCAGTCTCGCTGGGAGACATATCCTAGGCGGTTGCACCGCTTGGCTGGGGCGGTTGCACCGCCCAGTCTCGCAGCCCTGGCGGTTGCACCTCCTGGCCTAGGCGGTTGCACCGCCTGGTGCAATCAGGGTCCGAATGGTTCGCTCCATTCGGCCCAATTTGAATCTTTTCAGGGGCCCAATTGCCCCAAGATTAAGCTAATGGGATCACCTCCCATTTTCAAGCTTAATCATCATGCTAACTACGATTAACTCTAAGACAACTTCTGCAGCTATGCTCCGATGCGTCAATCGCTTCTTCCGGCGAATTTCCGGCGAACTTCCGTCGATCATCCGATAAACCCTCGGTGATCCTTCTGCGGACATCTGGCATACTCCTGGACTTTGCGACGATCCACTTGGCGAGTTCCGACGAGCTTCGCTTGGCAAGCTTCTGGACTTCTCGGATCTGTTCTCGCTGAACCTCCGACGACCGTCCGAACTTCCGTCGAACTCTCGAACTCCCAACGTGATCATGATCTTGACTCCGACGCAACACCTACTGCTTGTCTTACTCTCATCGTAGTTAATCCTGCACAACAAATCAAAACTTCGATCGAGACAATTAATCCTAAGCAATTAACCAAGTTGTCCGACATGTCATTGGTCTCTCGACGCTTCGTCCGATTCTTCGGCGCATCGTCCTCTCCTGCAGCCTATTGCCCAATCGGCCAGTTGACTCCGCAACTCCGATATCCTTGGCACAATACCTGCTCTTCTTGGCCCGATGCCCGAGTCCACGGCCCGAAGCCTTCTGTCGATACGTCGACCGATCCACCGGCCCGACGTCCAATCTTCTGACATGTTCCTTCGGCACAACATGATTTTCCTGCTTTAATTGTCTCATCCTGATCGAAGCATCCTGCGTCACTCAAAACGCAGATTAAATCATAAACATATATCAAGTAGTTTCATCATCAAAATACGAGATTCAACATAATCCTGATCGAGTAGACCTGCATCACTAAAAATACAGTTAAACGTAAACATAATTCTCAATTGGTTTCATCATCAAAATACGAGATTCAACATTAACTCCCCTATCTATATGCCATACTTGAGAAAAGACATTCTTAAATTTAAGACATTTGAATTCAAGAAATAAACTGACAAGATAAGTTAATTAAACTTATCAACATATACATCATGATTCCTATCATGATCTATCATTCTCAAAATATGATGTCAAGTATTTATTAAAACGATGTCAAGGCATGACATCCATTTTCAAGTATGATATTTCAAATATGAAAGATGACAAAGATAGCAATTCATCATTCTATGGCAAGATATCAATTATAAAATAGCAAGTTAAACTCTAGATATCTTATCGTAATGAAAGAAATTTATCAAGCAAACATTTCAAGTATATATGATGAAATATATTACATACAATTGTCATCAATTTACCACATTTTGGTATTATTTCTCCCCCTTTGTCATCAATAAAAAGGAGAACAATTCAACAATGCAAGTGGAAAAATAAATCAAGTAAGTTTCACACTCAAAAGTTCTCATCATTAAATGTTATCAACATTAAAGCGATAGATTCCAACAACTTCTCTCCCTTTGTCATCACATTTTGCATGAAGAAGAGGAAAGAAGGTAAGGAGGGAATCCATTAAGAACTAAATTTATGAAATGATTTAAATCAAGTCAAAAATAAATTTTCGTTAAAACATGCTTTCATTTTGACAAAGAGAAGGGATTCATGAAAAGGATCGAGATATCCATATGAAATCAAATCCCTACAAAAATTAGAAGAATTCATGGGAGAGGAGTGTCACATGAAGGAGAAATTCATGAATAAAACTTAATAGTGAGAAGAGTATTACATTAAATCTATTTCTCATTAAAAATTCATAAGAGTGAAATCCGTGAGAGATGCATTTGTCAATTACTTCCATGTATCAAACATCAAGATATGTATAAACACTTCATGCATTTATAATATGTTTTGTCATAGCCTTTCATCACTACTTGCATGAGGTAATATCATTAGTGTTTGTAGCACTCAAATGTTAAGAATCCAATGTATGATTAAAACTTCTCAATATTCAATAAAGATCAAAATTACTATAGAAATTTTCAGCATCAAAGTAAACATGATATTGCATCATTGTATGATAACATGCTCATTATTTAAAGAGATCACAACATCATAGAAATCAAAGCAAAGAATTCCAACATCAAAGTAAACAGTATTTTAAGTTTACAACATCAAGGTGAACAAGATAGGATTACAATATCAAAGTAGGCACACTAAAAGAGAGGGATTTCATCCACTTCTCTCTCATAGCTTATTCAAGTGGTGGTAAGTCAAAATGTCTGAACAAGGTATTAAGCTATTGATGAATCTACTACAACTCAGTTAAAATTTGATCTTCACGTTATTCGAGTCTATCTTGATGTTGTTCAAATCAATCAAATTGAGCCCCTATGTCATTGATAGATGAGGGAGGTGCTTGCTCTACTAGAGGTGATTTCTCAAAGGGACCAATTGGAGGACATAGATTACCCCTAAAAGTTGGTATTTCAGATTCTGGTTCTGGTTGGAGGAGATCAGTCCTTCTAGGTAGTCTAGTCTATATACCATTTCTGAATGGATATCTCATCCATCGAAGTAGAATGGCAATATCATAGGCATGGAGTAGTCTTATGATTAAGCCACCATATGGAAGTATCATATCCTTTTTTGATAATTCAATCATGTTTTGTTAGATTAGGTAACAAAAACAATTGTTATATCCCTTCATAATCCAATATATGGTACCTAGTTCCATTTGGGAGAATGATACTTTATCATGATGATATTGCTTTGGGAGAATGATACTTATCAAGATATGATGAAGTATTTTGGTGCTTAAAGGTAGTAAATGTTTGCAGCTTTTTGGAAGAATCGTTAAGTTAGGATTGCCAAAAATTGTTCTTAAGGCATCAACTTAAGTAGTCCCAATTGTTTCATCATCTCATTATCCTCTAAAATAACACCCTCTTTCTTTTACTGGAATTCCTATGATGTTGCAAATGGTTCTATCCGTAATGGATATATGATATCCTAATAGATAGGTAGATACCCTTTCATCTTCATCTATATGTAAATTATTGTAAAATAGCCTAACAAGTCTAAGGTAGATAGGTTCACTCATTTGAAGGATTGGGAAAATGTCTAGATTAGCAAACCATCGAATAGGTTCTAAATCACTTAATTAATCTAAATCAACATATTTATCCTCATGAATATGTCTAGACTCTATGGATGAAAATTTTATGGCATGTTGATTAGAATAAAAAAATTAGGAGTCATAATTTTTATCTAATTTCCTCTTCCCTTTGTCCCTAAAGGATTTTCTAGAACTCATTGAGACTACAATAATAAAGGCAAATAAGGAGCAAGAACAAGTTATATAAAAGAGAACAAGTTATATTACCTTAGTAATTTTTTTTCTTCTAGTGATCTCCAAAAGGATGTCGGAGATTGATCCTTGATTTAACAGGAGAGGAGGGTTTCCTTGAGTTTCTAGAGGAGGATCAAGTAGAATGAGGGATGGAGAGGTGTTTAGAGGTGTGAGGAAGGGATATAGGAGGGCTTGGGATCGGTTCTACCGCCAGCCCTAAGTTGGTGTTTATAAGGGGCAGGTTGCGAGCGGTGGCACCGCTAGCTGGGCGGTGCTACCACTTGCCACCCATGACCACTGGCGATGCTACTACTAGCTGTTGGGAAGAAACCTGTTAAAGCGGAATAATTCTTTCCCTCTTTGTGTATTAAAATAGGTTCCTCATCAAAATACCAACTTGATATCCAAATGAAAATATCAACCAGCACAGCATAAACAATAGAGCAAAAAATAATCACACAGTGAGACCAAATCTTTTAACGTGGAAAACCCAATGTGGGAAAAACCACGGGACCGTAGTCCACCTCAAACTTCCACTATCAATAATACTGATAACATGTTTATAGTAGGTCTTCTCTAGAATAACTAGAGGATCAGAATAACATCAAGATAATAGATCTTGGCTCAATAATAGCATATCTTAATCACATAGGTGGATCTCCTCCAAAGAGAATTCTAGGTCTCACAAAGTGGATATCGCATGAAAGTACCTTAGAGAGGGTAAACTACATATCAACACCGTTAGGATTGTAGAGTTTGCTGTAAGGATTCTCCACATAAAATTTGGGCCGAAATTGACAACGTTTAGCCACCGATCGTCAAGCAAAAAACTCAGAAACCTAATCTTTCTCTCTCTATTTCTCTCTCTCTTTCCTCTGCACGCCGTCGCTGGGCGCTGCAATCGGATCTATTTTCCTCACCTTCTCTCTCCTCTTTTTAATTTTTTCCATTTGCTGATTTGGGCTCAATAGGCCCAATTGTCCAAGCCCACATATGGGCTGGACCCAACAATTCTCCCCCTCCAGCTCATATGGTGGGCTGTACCAAGCCCGCTCTTCGCCTGCATGCTTCAAGCTTCTCCTTAAGCAAAGACTTTGTCAACATATCTGAACCATTATCATTGGTATGCACCTTTTCCAACTGTAATTCTTTCAACTCAAGCACATCACGAATCCAGTGATATCTCACATCAATATGCTTGGATCTAGAATGGTACGTTGAATTCTTGGAGAGGTGAATGGCGCTCTGACTATCACACTAAATAGTATATACTTCCTGTTTCAAGCCCAATTCTTGTAGAAACTTTTTCATCCATGAAGTTTCATTACAGGCTTCAGTAACTACTATGTATTCTGCTTCTGTGGTTGATAGAGCAACACACTTCTGTAACTTAGACTGCCAAGAGACTGCTCCTCCTGCAAATGTCATCAAGAATCCCGAAGTGGACTTCCTGGAATCAGTATCACCTGCCATGTCTGCATCTGTGTAACCTTCTAACATAGGTTCATCACTGCCAAAATATAAATACAACATGGAAGTACCTTTTAGATATCTTAATATCCATTTCACTGCTGCATAATGTTCCTTTCCAGGATTAGAGAGAAATCGGCTAACAACTCCAACTGCATGAGCTATATCTGGCCTAGTACAAACCATAGCATACATCAAACTGCCTACTGCAGATGAGTAAGGCACTTTGGACATTTCTTCTTTTTCTTTCTCACTTGTAGGACATTGTTTCGAACTAAGCTTGAAATGACCTGCAAGTGGAGAACAAACTACTTTGGCTTTACTCATATTGAATCTTTCAAGAACCTTTTCAATATAAGTCTCCTGAGATAGCCAAATCTTCTTTTTCTTCCTATCACGAAGAATCTTCATGCCAAGTATTTGTTTCACCGATCCCAAGTCTTTCATGGCAAAAGACTTACTTAGCTCTCTTTTAAGCTTTCCAATTTTTCCAACATCATGGTCAACAATCAACATATCATCAACATATAGCAGTAAAATAATAAAATCATCATCTGAAAATTTCTTCATAAACACACAATGATCAGATGTGGTTCTATCATACCCTTGGCTTATCATAAAGGAATCAAACTTCTTATACCATTGTCTAGGTGCCTATTTGAGTCCATATAAGCTTTTCTTAAGCTTACATACTAGATTTTCTTTTCCCTTGACTTTGAAACCTTCTGGTTGCTCCATGTAAATTTCTTCTTCTAAGTCACCATGAAGAAATGCTGTTTTTACATCAAGTTGCTCAACTTCTAAATTCAAGCGGGCAGCCAAACCAAGAACAACTCGGATAGAGGACATTTTTACAACCGGAGAAAATATTTCTTCAAAGTCAATACCTTTCTTCTGACTGAATCCTTTCACAACTAGTCGTGCCTTGTATCTCTGTTGTGAGCTATTATTTTCAGTCTTCAATTTATAAACCCACTTATTCTTGAGAGCTTTCTTCTCTTTAGGTAACTTTACCAAGTCATAAGCGTGGTTCTCAAGTAAGGATCTCTTCTCTTCTTGCATGGCTTTAACCCACTCATTCTTATTCTCATGTAGAATAGCTTCTTGGTAAGTTTCTGGGTCTCCCCCGTCAGTAAGCATAACATACTCATGTGGAGGATATCTGATAGAGGGTTGTCGCTCTCTAGTGGATCTTCTCAATGGAATCTCAACCAGCGGTGGAGGTGCCTGTTCAGTTGGTTCAGCATCATCAACTGTAGGTGTATCATCATTTACATTCTCACCATGATCTTCTTGTTCATCTCCCCCATGATCATCATGAACTATAGGTGAAGGAACTGGACCGAAACTCCAAGGAATATAAATAGAGGTTTCTGGCTTCTCAATATTATCACCATCATCAAACAATTGGTCTTCAAGAAATACAATATCTCTACTTCTAATAATCTTCTTGTTCACTAGATCCCATAATCTGTAACCCAACTCTTCATGACCATATCCCAAGAAGATACATGCTTTTGCCTTATTATCAAGCTTGGACCTCTCATCTTTGGGAATATGAACAAATGCTTTACACACAAAGACTCTCAAATGATTATAGGATATATCTTTTCCTATCCATACTCTCTTTGGAACATCACCTTGCAGAGGAACTGATGGAGAAAGATTTATAAGGTCAATTGTAGTTCTCATAGCCTCCCCCCCAAATGACTTCGGTAACTTGGCGTGAGAAAGCATACACCTAATCCTTTCTTCAATGGTTCTGTTCATCCTTTCTGCCACACCGTCCTGCTGAGGAGTTTTAGGAATCATTTTCTCAAGCCTGATACCATGAAACCTGTAATAATTCTCAAAAGGACCCCTGTACTCGCCACCATTATCTGATCGAATACACTTTATTTTTCTGCCAGTTTCTCTTTTAACACTGACATGAAACTCCTTGAAAGCATCGAGTACCTGGTCTTTAGATTTTAAAGCAAAATCCCACACTTTTCTAGAATGGTCATCAATAAAAGTAACAAAATAAAGAGCACCTCCAAGAGTTCTAGTTTGCATAGTACAAACATCAGTATGAACTAAATCAATAACATCTGATCTTCTAGATGATGGATATGTCTAAAAAGCAACTCTATATGTTTTTCCAGCTAAGCAATGATCACAAGATTTAAGAGATGTACCTTGCAACTCTGGTAAGAACTGTTTTCTAGCAAGAGTTTGAAGTCCCTTCTCGCTGATATATCCAAGCCTCTTATGCCAAAGATCTATACTTTCACCTTTTCGAATTGCATTAATCTCTCCTTTGTATAGCTTAGCTTCCATGACGTAAAAAGAGTTAATCTTCTTTCCTTTTGCCACAATTAGAGAACCTTTGGTGAGTTTCCATTTACTTTCACCAAAATAATATGCAAAGCCCTCATCATCAAGTCTACCTGTAGATATCAAGTTAAGACGAATATCTGGAACATGTCTTATATCTTTGAGTATCAATTTGCTCCCAATACTAGTCTCCAAGCAAATATCTCCAATACCCACAATCTTAGATGTACCGTTGTTTCCCATTCTGACATTACCAAAATCACCAACAATGTAAGATCTAAAGAAATCACCATGAGAAGTAACATGAAATGAAGTACCAGAGTCAATTACCCAATTACTGTCCTGACCTACAAGACTAACATAGCCTTCATCATAGACAATAGTGATATTACCTTCAGCAGCAATTGTATTGGTCTCTTTCTCATTTTTCTTTATTTCATTCTGTTCTCGCTTCCAAAACCTACACTCTTTCTTCATGTGACCTGGCCTGTTACAGTGAAAATATTTGATATCTCTTCTAGACTTGGATCTTCCTCTATAATCATATGGATTTCTGCTATGACTTCTTCCACGTCTTTCTTGTTTTTCAGTAACAAATGCCCCAGAAGAAGATTCACCCTGTTCTTTCCTTCTAGCATCTTCATTTAGCAAACTGTCTTTAACCATATCAATAGTTAGAGTTTCCTCTAGCGTGGAGTTACAAATAGTCACCACATACGTTTCCCAACTTTCTAGTAAAGAGCTGAGAAGTAATAATCCCTGCATCTCATCATCTATATTCATATTCATAGCAACCAACTTGTTTGCAAGACTCTGAAATAGGCTTATGTGCTCAACAATGTTACCACCATCTTTATACTTCAAATTTATAAGCCTTCTGAGGAGAGAAATTTTATTTCCTACTGTCTTTTTCGCAAAGAGGTTTTCTAACCTTTGCCAAACAACATCAGCTTTGGTTTCATCAGAAATATGCTCATGCAAGTTTATATCCATCCATCTTCTAATATAGGCTATAGCTTTTCTATGTTGAACTTCTCATTCTTTATCGTCCATAGTAGAAGGTTTATCTTTAACCTTGATAGGCTTATACAAATCTTTGCAATAGAGCAAATCTTCCATCAGACGCCTCCAAGTGGAATAATTTGATGAGTTTAATTTGATCATACCATCTGACTACTCCATTTCAATCACACAAGAAAAACTAACACCAAACAACCTGATGCTCTGATACCACTTGTTGGGAAGAAACATGTTAAAGCGGAATAATTCTTTCCCTCTTTGTGTATTAAAATAGGTTCTTCATCAAAATACCAACTTGATATCCAAATAAAAATATCAACCAGCACAGCATAAACAATAGAGCAAAAAACAATCACACAGTGAGACCAAATCTTTTAACGTGGAAAATCCAATGTGAGAAAAACCACGGGACCGTAGTCCACCTCAAACTTCCACTATCAATAATACTGATAATAGGTTTATAGTAGGTCTTCTCTAGAATAACTAGAGGATCAGAATAACATCAAGATCATAGATCTTGGCTCAAGAATAGCATATCTTAATCACATAGGTGGATCTCCTCCAAAGAGAATTCTAGGTCTCACAAAGTGGATATCATAGGAAAGTACCTTAGAGAGGGTAAACTACAGATCAACACCATTAGGATTGTAGAGTTTGCTGCAAGGATTCTCCACATAAAATTTGGGCCAAAACTGACAACGTTTAGCCACCGATCGTCAAGCAGAAAACTCAGAAACCTAATCTTTCTCTCTCTATTTCTCTCTCTCTTTCCTCCCGTCGCTGGACGCTGCAATCGGATCTATTTTCCTACATTCTCTCTCTTCTTTTTAATTTTTTCCGTTTGCTGATTTGGGCTCAATAGGCCCAATTGTCCAAGCCCACATATGGGTTGGACCCAACACTAGCTAGGTGGTGCCACCGCCTACAGGCAGTGAGCACTGCTCACATTGTTGTGTGGTGCTGTCATAGGGTGATTCCAACTTACAAAAGAATTTATTGAAGCACACAACCTTATTTACTCATCATAAGTTTATCATGTAAAGATTCATATCATATAAAGATAAGAAGATTCGTATTGAAGATTGTATGTTCATGATTCATCATATAAAATGTATACCATAATCAAACATTATATAGAACTCGTAAAAAAAAATGCATACAATAAGTTCATCATATAAAATTTGTCTGCAAGCATTGTAAAAACTCGTATGGAAAAATGCATATGGTTCATTGCGCACACTATAAGATCATGATTCAAGTGAGTGATCAAGAAAGTCCGAAAACTAAAATTAATAAATTCATGCTTTCGGACAATTTAACATCCATAATTCTCTTCTTGTAACGAGAGATAGTAGCAAATAAAGAATCATTTTTCAAATGTTAAGAAATCCAAAAATCCAGAAATTGTGAGAAAGGAATTCATGCATAAAAATTCTCATGTTTCAGATATTGAGAGATCATGATCAAGAATTTATCACTTAAGATTTTAAATAATGATTGCATCATCAAGTTATCAAACATGATCTTATTTTAATTCTAATGATCTTCTCTTTGTGTTTTTTTATTTTTGGCTAGAGAGCTTTATGAGAACTATTTTGGATCTCTGGTCTTGAGCATCCACTATCAATGTACCATCTCTTGCTCCTAGCTTATGATGGTAAACATTTCTATAAAAAAGAATGATTTTTATGTACCTATTTGACCTTGGGTGCCTCAAAAATCGATCTACATAGCTTATCATATTGCGTTGAGTTATTTGAGGTTCTTTTAGGAACCCAAATCAATTTGTGTAGACTACATTTCTTAAATGGACAATGATAAGCTACATGCCCAAATTTGAAACAAAAGTTGCATTTCTTTTGGGGTGAAACATGCAAAGTAGAGCATTTACAAAGGTGGTTGGATTTTAGTGAGAGCTACTCACAAATCTGATTCTACCTTTTCTATGAATGTGACCCTTGTTGGCAAAGATCATGTTCAAGGATTTACTACCAATCTCAAACTTTTCTAAGGTTTTCTTAAGTAGCAAGTTCATCACATTTCGTATATGAAGCTAGACTATCATTGTGCTCAACATTTAATCTATCAAAATCGCTAATAAGAGAAGCATGTTCCTTTTTTAAATAATTATATTTTTTAATTCAAGGTTCTACATTCATCAAGTAATTCATGAAATGCATTTAAAAGCTTATCGAAAGATAAATTAAAGAACTTGTTACCTCATCTCCAATAGCCATTAGTGCATAGTGAGCAACTTGCTCGGTATTGGTCGGCTCCTCTTCTTCGGAAGCACTTAAGTCATCCTATGTAGCTTTGAGAGCCTTCTTCTTTGGTTGCCTCCTCTTTACTTGGGGACATTCACTCTTGAAGTATCTTAGCTTCTTGCATTCATAACATATCACTTATTCTTTCTTAGGTTTAAATTTATTTTTAGTATCATTTTTAAATTTATTTCTTTTTATGAATCTTTTGAACTTCTTTGTTAAGAGTGTCACGTCATCATCAAAGTCCTTATCACTTGAGTTTTCTTTCAAGTGGTATTCTTGTGTTCTCAGTGTCATATCCTTCTTGTTCTTTGGAAGGGTGTCCTCAAGCTCTTCATGAGCTTCACATATCATTTCATAGGCCATTGGTGACCCAATTAGTTCTTCAAGAGGAAAATTATTTAGATCTTTGGCCTCTTGAATGACTGTTACTTTAGGGTCCCAACTTTTTGGAAGGGATCTTAAAATCTTATTAACAATTTCAAAATCCGAGAAACTTTTACTAAGTCCTTTTAGACAATTGACGACATCCGTAAATCGAGTGTACATGTCTCCAATGGTCTCACTCGATTTCATTCGAAAACAACTCATAAAAATACACTAAAAGATTAATTTTTGACTCCTTCACTCTACTAGTGCCTTCATGAGTCACTTTGAGAGTGTGCCAAATGTCAAAAGCCATTTCACAAATCGATACTTGAGTAAACTCATTTTTATCTAATACACAAAATAAAGCATTCATAGCCTTTGCATTTAAAGCAAAAGTCTTCTTCTCCAACTCATTCCAATCATTCATTGGAAGAGAAGACTTTTGAAAGCCATTTTCTATAATATTCTATAATTCGAAATCCATTGAAATTAGGAAGATCCTCATTCTAATCTTCCAATATATGTAATCCGTCCTATTGAACATGGGCAGACGTGTAATTGAATGGCCCTCTAGGTTGCCGGCAAATACCATCTCTCTTGGATTTAAAACCAAATGAGAGTGAACCTTGCTCTGATACTAATTGTTAGGATCAAGAGTGGCACAAAGAGGGGGGGGGGGGGGGGGGGGGGGAATTAGTGTAGTGGAAAACTTTCATGATTTCAGAAAATTATTCGTTTCGTTTAAAACCGATTCTAACGAAAATGGTTTCGATTGAATCTATTTCGGAGAGAAGTTGAACTTGAAAGCTTTTGTAAAAGTGCAAGAAAAGATTAAGGAGGTTTGCAATAAAGTAAATTGCACAAATGAAAAGTAAACCGGAATTTAAAGTGGTTCGGTCAAGGTGACCTACATCCACTTTCAGATTCCTCCTCCAACGAGGTTATCGGCGTCCACTAAAGGCCTTCCTTTAATAGGTGAAGACTGAATACCTTTTTACAGCACTTTCTCCTTTTCTCAGGTTTAGGAGATAACCCTTACAAGTCTCACTCCTCTTTCTTGGATGGTTACAAGGCTAAGAGATGAAGGAGGAGAACTCTAACTTTTACAACACTTTTATAACTCAAGACTTCAAGATTTAGCCAATACTTTCTAGTCTTTCATGTAGAAAAGGGTGAGATTTTTATAGGCCACAATGACTTCAAAATTGGAACAAAAAAGTGTCAAATCTCTGAAATCTGAGATACTGGTGATACCACTGTCGTTACTGGATGGTACTACCGCTGCTGATCTGACTCTGGGCGGTACCAGTGCTGAACAAGGGTAGTACCACTATTGGCAGCATTACTACTGGTGGTACCACCGCCCAATCTGGGTAGTACCACCGCCATTGATATGACTCTAGGCGGTACCACCGCCGAATAAGGGCAATACCACTATTGGCAGCATTACTACCGGTGGTACCACCGCCCTGTTTGGGCAGTACCACTACCTAGAAATCTAGGGGCATTGCCTTCTAGGCGGTGCCACCGCCGGCCATGTTTTCAGGTGCTGAATTGGGTGCTCAATTCGGCCCAATTCAGCCCTATTAAGGGCCTAGTTGGCCCCTAACATAGTTGATGGGATTACCTCCCAATCCCAACTCTAATTATGTACTAACTATGATTCCTAAGACATATTCTAAGCAAGATAAGTCCGATTTCTTCCGGCGAGCTTCCGACGATCTTCCGGCGAACATTCGACGAACTATCAGCAATGTTCCGGTGGACTCCCGGCAAGCTCTTGGACTTTACAACTATCTTCTTGGCGAATTCCAATGAGCTTCTTTGGCAAGCTCTTGGACTTCTCGATTGGTTCCGACATAACTTCGAACGAACGTTCGGACTTTCGTCGAACTCTCGAACTCCCAATGAGATCTTGATCTTAACTCTAGCACAAACCCTGCTTTATGTCTTACTGCTATCGCAGTTAATCTTGCACACTTTTCTCAACATATAAATTAGATCAAACAATTTACATTTGACTTTATCATCAAAATCTGAGATTCAATAAGGACCGATTCCCGACGTAGGTTGAGTTGGTTGAGTCACTCGAGGCTCACCTATTTCATAATTCACTATCTTGCCTACAACATAAAGATGTCACCGGTGACCTAAGAACATGGTATTCTTGGTCGAGTCACTCGAGGGCATATAGTCGAATTAGACTCATCTTGTAACGATGGTGATGACTTAACCGAACACCATGGTTGGTCGAGTCACTCGAGGCTATGGTGGTTCAGTGGCCGAACAAAATGGGAATCACAAGGAGTTATGATTGGCAAGAGTTGCCTACCTTTACGGGCTTAACATAATTGGTCAAGTCATTCGAGGTTATATTAAGATATCGATTGGATCCTGATCCCCACTAGAGATCTGCTAGGGGTCTCCGATTCACATACCGGAGGGAGTTATCAGATTCGTGAGAAAATAATGGGAGTAGATTAAGATAGAAGTCCTTATCTTAATTAATTATTTTTTTATAAAATCTGCATATTATTTATTTATGCTACATCTTTATTTTTAGAAATATGTTACATTCAAATCCCTTACTTGTATAGTTGATGTCAACCACCTCATTGGTCCAAATTACATCGATTGGCTACGCAACCTGAGAATCGTTCTTACGACATATAAAATTATATATTTCCTTGATACAGTGATGCTTACGCTCGAGGAAGGGGTAAGCGAGGATGAGATCGCTCGCTATGTGAAGTACATAGATGACTCCACTCTTGCTCAGTATTACATGTTAGGCTCCATGACTCCTGAGTTATAGAGACAACATGAAAATATGGATACCAGATCCATTATCCTGCATCTCTGAAAATTATTTGAGGAACAGGAAAGGATTCAATGATATGAGATATCCAAGAGTCTTTTCGTGCTAAGATGACTGAGGAGACACCAGTTTAGAACCATGTCCTTAAGATGATTGATTGGATCGAGAAACTCAGAGGTCTAGAAATGATCCTAGAAATATTTCTTTTATCAATTCATAATGAATTTTAATATGAATAAGCTTGAGGTGACTCTCTTTGAGCTCCTTAATATGTTGAGTGAGGCAAAGAGCACCATCAAAAAAGAGAAGCCAATTCTCTATGTTGGTAAGACTAGAAAGAAAAGGAAGGCAAAAAAGTCCCTTAAGAAGGGCAAGAGCATATCGGGTAAAGCAAAGTTTATTAAGAAAGACCTAACAAAGGACAAAGGCCAATGCTTCCACTATAGCAAAGATGGGCATTGGAAGAGGATATGCAAAAAGTACCTTGTAAAGAGGGTGAAATAGAAGCTTGGAGAAGCTTCAGGTACATTCATGGTCAGTCTCCATTTGTTAGAATCTTATGATAACACAAAGGTATTGGATACTAGTAGTGCTTATTACATCTACAATTCATTGCAGGTTCTATCAAAACCTAGGAGATTAGCATAAGGATCTTTGCATAATGATTTATTTATGTTAGACACTGCTCCATATATCATGAATGTAAGTGTGTCTAAAAGGGAACAAGATGAGGTGAACAATGTATACTTGTGATATTATAGGCTAGGTCACATCCATGAGGAAAGGATTCAAAAGTTGCTAAAGGATAGATATCTAAATCTATTTGACTGAGTCATATGCAACTTGTGAGCCTTGCCTTCGTGGAAAGATGGTCAACTATCCATTTAGTGGAACTGGAGAGAGAGCCACTGAGTTGCTTGAACTCATACATGTATGTGGTCCCATGTCAACTCATGCCATAAGTGATTACTCCTACTTCATTATTTTTATTGATGATTTCTCAAGGTATGGACATATGTACTTGATAAAGTATAAGTTTAATGCATTCGAGAAATTTAAGGAGTATAAGAATGAAGTAGAGAATTAGATTGGAAAGAGTATCAAGACTCTTCGATCAGATCGAGGATATAAGTACTTGAGTATAGAGTTCACCCAATTTCTCAAGGACCATTGGATTCTATCCTAGTGGACACCTCCTTATACACCCTAACTCAATGGTGTATTCGAAAGGAGGAATCATAGACCATTATACATGGTGTAGTCCATGATAAGTTTCACTGACTTACCCATCTCATCCTGGGGATACGCCATAGAGACCGCAGCTTACCTTCTGAATAGAGTTCTAACTAAATCGGTAATATCTACACCATATGAGATATGAAAAGGGAAGAAGTCCAATCGTAAGGTTGTTAAGATTTAGGGTTGCCCTATCCATGTTAAAAGACACAACCCTAATAAGTTAGAATCGAGGACGGAGCAGTGCAACTTCATGGGATAACCCAAGGAAACTTATGATAGAACCCTAAGGTTTTATCGTAAAAGAAATGGGAGAAATGGAAATGATAATGATCGCTTTGATGTGATTCACCTCCTTGATCGCTTCGAGGGGATCGACCTCCTTGATCACTTCAAAGGGATCAACCTCCTAGGGTTTGGCCTATAGACTAGAATAATATTTTATTGATTGATTGATTTATTTATTTATTGAAAGAAAGGGTTACATCACTATTTATAGAGTTCCACCTAGAGTCTACCAGGACTTGAACTCTTAATAATAAATAAATATTAAATAAATCTCTACCCGACTCTAACTAAACTAAATAGACTAAATAAACATTATTCAAAAGCTCATTAAATAAAAGGGTTCTAACAATTCCTCCCTCTTCAAATCAGCCTTGTCCTCAAGGCTGAGTAGCATCAAACACAAAAGAGCTTCTCTTTCAGCACTTTAGTCATAAGCTATCTACAATGAATCATAACCCATTGATTAAGTAAGTATGGCCTCCACTTTTTGATAGTGTAAGCAATATGTCTGTCTTTCAGTGTAGTAAGTATTACAAGAAACTCTTGGCCTTGTATAATCAATTTTATCTTTGAACATTTGCTATCATAAGTTAAAATCCATCTATCAATGATCTTTATTTCGAATCTGTCACAACCTTCAATTTGGTGGACCAATCGGTTAATAATCTCATTGTCCATAAAATTATTAGTGATACTAGTATCAATAAAAACTATAACAAGCTGATGTTCCAGAGTTCCGCCAATTTTCATAGTTTGCGGATTCGAGTAGTCGGCTAATGCATGCATTGTATGTATGGTAGGTCCAACATCTTCATTAGAATTTATACATTCATGATCGAAGTCCACATTCTTAGCTTTCGGTTCCTCTCCAATTGGTTCAATCATCAGAAGTTGTCCTTGTTTACATCGGTGCTCCATACTCTACTTTTCATCATAGTACAAACCCCTTGTTGATATTTTCTTGCTAATTTTTTTCTTATTTAGATGTGTAAATGAGATCGTAACTTTTCATAGTGTGGGGTTGATGAGCCTTAAATTCACACCAGATCTCTAGAATAAGCCCTTCAATAAATATACCCAGAAGTTGTTGTTCCGACCAATCTCTAGCTTGATTTGATAATCTTTCAAACCTACTCTAATATTCCAATACTGTAGAAGTCTGACGAATTTTTCCAAGCTAGCAATCAACATTCTTATATTCAGATGGGCCAAAGCGAACAAGAAGTCCTCTTTTGAACTGCTCCCACGAAGGAACTCCGTGAAAAGTTTCATACCAATCGTACCACTGGATTGCATCTCTATTAAACTAGATTGAGGCCACTTCTACCTTAGATTCTTCTAGGGTTCTATAAAAACAAACAAAAAAATTCCGCCTTAGAGATCCAACTAGTTGGATCCCCATCTTCCCATCTCGAAAATTCTACCTTCATGTGTGAGGAGTTTGTGTCACAATCTTGGGGCCTTTTTCCTATATTTTTAGATCTGTGCAACATAGAACTTGAGCCCTCATTTTATTGAAATTTGCCGAGGCTCTCCAATAGGCTCTTTTTGAAATCATTAAATATTTCTTGCAATCGATTCTCAATTATGATTTCCAATGCTTCTATTTGTGCTTTCAATGAGTTATCGATGGCTATTGCATAAGACTACAAATCTATAATCTTAACTCCTGTTTTTGATGTCAGTCAAGGGTATCAGCACTATCGATGCGAAGTTGTTGAGGAGGTGGACGCCGAGGGCAGTGTTGTGGTCATTGCATGTGCTGCTGGAGGGCGACTACGGCAGCGGTGGTTGCTGGCCGGAGCGTAGCGATGACGGTGGTCGCTAGCTGGAAGCAAAGGAAATGGTGGTGAGGAGGTGGCTGCTGGGGTTGAGAGGCAACAGTGCTGGTGCGGCTAGGAGCAAGGTCATCGAGGACGAGGAGTAGCAAAGGGTCACCGAGGCTATGCACTGCCAGGGGGTGGTCCGCTAGCCAGGAATGGTGCGACAGCCCTGTCTCGGTTGCCCTGTTTTGGTCACTACAAGGAGGGAAGGTTTGCTGGCTGGGGAGCAGTGGTGGTGGTGGTCGAGCAGCCGAAAAGCTGCGACGACGGTGGAGAAGAAGGCAGCGAGGGTTGTGGCTGCGATTGACGAGGGGCTGCGGTAACAGAGGAAGCTCTGTTTCTGCAACCACTGCAAGGAGGGGCTGCGGCTGAAACCCAAGGGAGGGCAGCACAATGGCAGACTAGGGCAGCATCACTAATGGTAGAAGCGGCGATGGGGTGGTCTACTCGCTGGGATCGACGAGGGGCTGCGGCAACAGAGGAAGCTATGTTTCTGCAATCGCTGTAAGGAGGGGCTATGGCAACCGACGATTGCGACACAAGGGGGGGGGGACACAATGGCGGACTAGGGTAGCATTGCTAATGGTAGAAGTGGCGATGGGGTGGTCTGCTAGCTAGGAAATGGCGCCGATGGTCCTTCTCACTTGAGCGAGATGGGGAAGTGAGGAGGAGAGGTCGCTGGCCAAGTGGGGGTAGCGGCGGTGGTGGTGGCTGCTGGCTAGGCAACAACAGCGGTAGTGGTGGTCCCTTGGCCGGGAAGCAATGGCGGTAGTGATCGCTAACTAGAGAGCAGCTGTGGTGGGTGGGCTAGCCGAAAGTAGGGGAAGTAGGGGTGGCTGCAGCTTCTTCTTCTTCTTATGCTTCTTCTTCTCTCTTTTTTTTTTTTTTTGAAGATGAAGATAACTGCATCAAGGGGGCAGTGGCGGTTGTGGCGGCTGCTGGGTAGGCAGTAGCGATGGTGGTGGAGAAGGGGCAACGGTGGTTGTTGACCAAGACGCAGAGGATCGTCGCTCTGATACAAAATGTTAAGACTCTGATACCAAATGATAAGGCTCTAATACCAAATGTTAAGGCTTTGATACCAAATGCTAAGACTCTGATACCAAATGATAGAACCCTAAGGTTTTATCATAAAAGAAAGAGGAGAAATGGAAATGATAATAATCGCTTCGAGGGGATCGGCCTCCTTGATTGCTTTGAGGGGATCGACCTCCTTGATCACTTCGAGAGGATTAGCCTCCTAGGGTTTGGTCCAGAGACTAGAATAATATTTCATTGATTGATTGATTTATTGAAAGAAAGGGTTATATCACTATTTATAGAGTTCCACCTAGAGTCCACCAAGACTTGGACTCTTAATAATAAATAAATATTAAATAAACCTCTACCCAACTCTAATTGAACTAAATAGACTCAATAAACATTATTCAAAAGCACATAAAATAAAAGGGTCCTAACAACTTGTATGTATTATTTCTATCATCTCGAGGACCAAAAGGTCTTTGTAGCTAAGAGTGCGGTGTTCCTTGAGAAGGAACACATTCTTGGCAGAAATAGTGGGAGCTTGATAGAGTTGAGCCAGGTTGGAGAACCTAGCTCAAGCAGCACTCCACAGGCCGAGTCTGTTCAGGTACCTAACACACGAGTTCCAACTTTACATAGGTCCAACAGAGTATCTCATCCATTTGAAAGATATATGGGACATATTAGAGGAGAGGATGTTGAGGATATTAATCGTTAGACCTATAAGGAAGCTATTACGAGTATAGAGACTCCGTGAAGTGATAAAAAGCCATGAATTCTAAAATGGATTTCATATACTCCAACAAGGTTTGGAACCTAATTGATGCACCCGAGGGTATTGTACCCATTGGTTGCAAGTGAAACTTCTAAAAGACGATCATAGTAGATGGAAAGGTAGAGACCTATAAAGCAAGGCAAGTGGCTAAGGGGTATCGTCAAAGGCAATGTGATGACTATGATGAAACCTTCTCACTTATAGTCATGCTAAAATCCATTTGAATTCTATTGGCTATTGCAGCACACTATAATTATGAGATATGATAGATAGACATAAAAACTACGTTCCTTAATGGCAACCTCGAGGAGGAGGTATATATGATACAACTTGAAGGATTTGTATCCAAGGATTATCCATATAAAGTGTGTAGGTTTGTTAGGTCCATTTATGGACTGAAGCAAGCTTTCCGAAGTTGGAACATGAGATTTGATAAGGCAATTAAATCTTATGACTTCGTTAGGAACGAAGATGAGCCTTGTGTATACAGGAAGGTAAGTAAGAATGCTATCACCTTCTTGGTGTTATATGTGGATGACATCCGGATCATTGGGAATGATGTAGGAATGCTATCCATAGTAAATGCTTATTTATCTAGATATTTCTCTATGAAGGACTTAGGGAAAACATCTTATTTCTTAAGAATTCAAATTTATAGAGATAGATCTAAGAGGATGCTTAGCTTGTCTCAGTCCAAGTACATAGACACCATTGTCAAAAGGTTTAGCATTAAAAATTTCAAGTGAGGTCTCAAACTAATGAGACATGGGATATCACTTTCTAGGAGTATGTCTCCAAATACTCCTGAAGAAAGGGCAAACATAGATAGGATACCCTATCCCTCAATGATAGAGTCTATCATGTATGTCATGCTATGTACCAGGCTTGATATAGCGCGTGCTCTTAGTGTCATGAGCAGGTATTAGGCGGATCTAAGCTTGGAGCACTGGAAAGCAATAAAGTATATCCTTAAGTACTTGAGAAAGACTAAGGATTTTTTACTGGTATATAGAGGTAGTAGCCTTAGGGTTGAAGGCTACACAGACTCGAGTTTCCAATCTAATATCGATGATAGCAAGTCGAATTCAATAATATTAGATGATGAGATCATTATGAGAGGAACATTGTATAATAATTTATTTATACTAAATACTGATCCACATATCATGAATATAAGTGTGTCCAAGAGAAAACGAAATGAGGTGAATAATGCATACCTGTGGCACTGTAGGCTAGGTCATATCCATGAGGGAAGGATTTAAAAATTATTAAAGGATGGATATCTAGATCCATTCGACTATGAGTCATATGTAACTTACAAGCCTTGCTTTCATGGAAAACTGACTAACTCTCCTTTTAGTGGAACTAGAGAGAGAGTCACTGAGCTGTTGGAACTTATACATAATGATATATGTGGACCCATGTCAACTCATGCCATAGGTGGTTATTCATACTTTATTACTTTTACTGATGATTTCTCAAGGTATCGACATATATACTTGATGAAGTATAAGTCCGAGGCCTTTGAGAAATTCAGAGAGTATGAGAATGAAGTGGAGAAGCAGACTGGAAAGAGTATCAAGACTCTTCGTATAGAGTTCACCCAGTTCCTTAAGGACTATGGGATCCTATCCCAATGGACACCTCCTTATAAACATCAACTCAATGGTGTGTCTGAAAGGAGGAATCATATACTGTTAGATATATTATGGTGCATGATGAGCTTCGTAGACCTACCCATCTCATTTTGGGGATACGCCCTAGAGACCGCAACTTAACTTCTAAACAAAGTGTTGAATCTTAAATTTTGATGATGAAACCAATTGATAGTGTTTATCTTATTTGCATTTTGAGTGACGCAGGAAGCTTCGATCAAGAAAAGACAATTAAGGCAGGAAGAAGCATTTTGGATAGGAGTGGAACATGTCAGAAGATTGGACATCAAGCTGGAGGATCGGTCGATGTATCGATAGAAGGCTTCGGGCCATGGGTTTGGGCATCGGGCCAAGAAGAGCAGAAATTACACTAAGGAAATCGAAGTTACGGAGGTCAACTTGCCGATTAGGCAATAGACCGCAAGAGAGGACGATGCACCGAAGAATCGGATGAAGCATCGATGAACCAATTACATACCGGACAATATTTGATTCAAGCTTTATAATAATTATCTAGATCAAAGTAGGTTTTAGGTATAATTGGGTTGGAATTGGGCCAACTCAATTATATGTCAATTGAGCCCAAGTTTGGGCTGTGTTAGGCCAAGTGAAAGGCCAAAGCAGTGACCCAAACTAGTGTAACCGTCAGTGGCATAGTCTCCGAGACTGTGTCAGGTGGTGGCACTACCTAGACTCAGTCTCCGAGACTATCAGGCGATTGTACTACTCAGACATAGTCTCTCAAGCGGTAGTACCTCGAGACTGGGCGGTGGTATTGCCAGTACCTTGAAAACAAAGGATGAGACACTTTTAGACTCTAAGTTTGAATCCACTTGAGGCCTATAAAATACCCCTCTCATCCCTGGTTAACAAACACAAGCATAGAGAACTTAAAAGTGGGAAAACATTGAGCAATCACTTGAGAGATCCCCTCCTCTAGATCTAAAGTTTAGAATTCTATTTAGGGAGGAGTGAGTGCTTATAAAAGTTTGTCTCCAAAACCTATGAAAAGGAGAAGAGGGGTGTAAAAGGGTAGTTGATATTTTCTTATTGAAAGAAGATTGCTAGTGGATGTCGGTGGCCTTGACGGAAGAAGAATCGGGAGTGGATATCGGTCACGATGACCGAACCACTATAAAACTCAGTTTGCATTTCTATTTATGAAATTTACCTTTACTGCAAACTACCTTACTTGCTTTACTTTCCCATTATACTCTTCTATACAGTTTCAAAGTTAAACTCACTTTGTCAATATGTTTTCATCGAATGAGTTTTCCGAATCGATGTAATTTTATTCGCTATAATAATTTACCGCCCCCTCCCCCCACCTCTTAGTGCCGACTCGATCCTAACAGTTGGTATTAGAATTACATTTTTTCTCATTTGGTTTAACACCCAAGAGAAATGACTCTTTTTGGATTTCAAGAGAGTCACTCTATTATTCATCCTCTCATGTTCAATAAGATGAACTACACATATTAGAAAACTTGAATGAGAGTTTTCTTGGTGTCTTTAGATTTTAATTTATGAAATATTATTGAAAATGGATTTCAAAAACCTTCTCTTCCAATGAACAATTGGAATGATTTAGAGAAGAAGACTTTCTCTTTAAATATCAAGGCTATAAATGTCTTCTTTTGCGCTTTAGGTAAAAATGAGTTTAATCGAGTGTCTATTTGTGAAATGACTTTCGATATTTGGCACAGACTCGAAATCACTCACGAAGGAACTAGTAGAGTAAATGATTATAAGATAAATCTTTTGATGCATAATTTAAAATTATTTCATATAAAACTAAGCAAAACCATTGGAAACATGTACACCCGTTTTATAAATGTTATCAATGATTTAAACGCACTTGGTAAAAGTTTTTCGAATCTTGAACTTATTAATAAAGTTTTATGATCTCTTTCTAAAAATTAGGATTTGAAAGTAACGATAATATAAGAATCAAAGGACTTGAACCATTTTCCGATTAAAGAACTTATCAAGTCTTTGATAACCTATGAAATGACTTGTATTGAACATGAGAACTACCTTCCAAAGAACAGGAAAGATTTGGAACTTCAAATAATAGAATACAACTTGAGTGATAACTCAAGTGATGATGATGATGACCTTGAACTCCTCACAATAAAGCTTAAAATAATCTTAAAACAAGAATCAAAGAACAAAAATGAACCTAAAAAGAAGCTACAAAAGAAGAAGAAAACACTCAAGATGGCTTGGGACAAATCAAGTTCATCCAAAGATGAAGAACAAACCAACAAAGGTAATGTGGCAAACTATGCCTTAACGACTCTCGAGGATGAGGTAAATGACTCACCCGAAACCCCCTTAATTTATTCAAAAATTACTTGATGCTTTTTATGAGTTATTTTTAAATTAGTTAGTAAAAATTAAATAAAAGGGGATCATGCTTTTTTTTCTAGTGTTTTTGAAAAATAAAAAAAATTGATCATAACAATTGCATATTAACTCTTAGCACTAAGCATGAAAAGTTAGATTCACTTAAAAAGAAAAATGCATTACTATAACAAATAAAATGATTTTGATTAAAAATGCTTCATGTTTAATGAAATCATGCTTGATAATTTAATGATGCATAATGATGTAATGATGTAATGGAAATGTTAAAAAGTCTTAGTATCATGCTTGACAATTTTATAATTATACATGGTGATTTGAAGTAATGATGATTTTTGGATAATTTTTAGATTATTGAGCTTGATGATTTCTATGATTTCCGTATTGCTTTTCGATTATAAATAATGAAGTATGGCCTTTTGTATGAAAAACATAAACATGAAATCAATCACAAAATTTGGAACTAAAAGAACTTGAGCTATCTTTAATCTTATAGGAATCTATCTATATTGCTTTCATTGAATTTTCTGAAAAGTGATTTTGATGATGATTTTGGATTCCTTTTCGTATGATTCATTTTAATAATGAGATAATATATCCAATCAAATCGTTTATCGATGTTTGTAACTTGAGATGTATTTTATATGAAATATTTTTCTTGATTCACGTATGATTTACTTGTCTAAGAGAAGATTTATCCAAATGAATCTTGATTCTTGACATTAATAATTTGATATTTATTTGAATCAAGATATCTTATTTGATCTCCTATGATTCTATTGGTTATTTACTAAAAAGAAGATTTATCAAGATGAATCATTCACAAATTGATTTTTCATATTAATATCCTTCATGCCATGATTTTTATGACTCTTTTGTAATTATAATTTGCATATCCCATAATATAATTGAATCATTGATGAAAAAAATGAGAGATTAATGAATCTATCTATATCTTTTTTTATAAATCTCTTGAAAATAATTTTTATTTGAGAATTTAAATTTGAATGAGCTTTATCTTTATTTTTTGAGATTTATAACTTGAGATTTCTTATGCACGAATCAAGATATTATATCATTTGATCTCCTAGGTTTCCTTTTGCTACTTATAAAAGAAGAGATTTGTTGAAATAAATCATGTCTTGTGGCATTCATGATTTGATATTAATATCTTTCATATCATGATTTATTAATGATATTCCTTTGTATTTATAAATTGTATAACTCATCACCAAATTAATATTTTTTTATGATGACTTGAATATTTATACCATTATGTTCTTCCCTTCTTCTTTCTTGTTTACAATGACAAAGGGGGAAAGAAAATAGTTATCATCTCAAGAGAACCAAATTTGCTAGCTTGAATGATAAACTTAGGCATGTTAAATCTTCCAAATGCATAAATTCTTCTTATACATATTTTGGATCATGATCTTGATTTCTTGATTTTTAGACTTGAATTTTCTTTTTGAATCAAGACCGTTTCCTATCATTCCTTCTATATACAAAAGAAGAGATATGTCAAAAATCATGACTTGATCTTTCATTTTTTATGATTGGAATGTTGATGTAAATTTGTTAGTTATCTTTGTCATGCTTTGAAAATTATTTTAAAGGGAAAAAGAATTATAAAGTTGTATTCTTCCCTTCTTTTTGACAATAACAAAGGGGGTGATAGAATCTGCTAGCTTGCATGATGATATATGTAAGAAGAAGCTAAAACTTGTCAGCTTGCACATCACAAAGAGAGCAAAACTTGATATCTTGCTCATCTCAAAAGAGAAGCAAGAAGTGCTATCTTATAAATCTCTAAAGAAACAATGTTTGCTAAGTTACATATTTCAACAAGATGCAAAAACATGCTATTTTGTACATTTCAAAAATTGCTAGCTCAAGATACAAAATTTGGAAACTTGCCCATTGCAAAAGGAAGAGATATTGAATCTCAGATTTTGATGATAAAATCAATTGATGGGTTAATTGATCTAATCCATATTATTGAGTTAAGTGTGCAGGATTAACTATGATAACCAGAAAACACAAAGCAAGAATACTGGAGTCAAGTTCGATGGACGTTTAAGAGTCCGAAGAATCGTCGGAGATTCTGCCAGAACCAACCGAGAAAAAATCGGGAACCTATCGGAATTTTCGGAAGTTTGCCGAAGAGATCGTCGGAGGTTCACGGAGATCACCGAGAAGGCTTGGCTACTCGTTAAAGTCATCACAAGTTCGGGAGCTTGCTGGGAGTCCGTCGGAAGAAGTTCGTCGGAAAGCTCGCCGGAACAAGACTCGATGTTCGCGGTTGAAAACTTGCTTAAGATGTTTTTTTGTTATGTAGTTCACTTGTAATTAGGATTAAGATTAAGAGATGATCCTATACCCTGGTTAGGGGCCAACTGGGCCCAAAATTAGACTTGGTTTGGGCTAAATTTGAAGCCCAACAAGTGAACCAAAGGGTCTGGCGGTGGCACCGCTAGACTGGGCGGTTGCACCGCCCAGCACCCGAGAGCCAGGCGGTGGCACCGCTTGGGCTGGGCAGTGGCACCGCCCAGCACCCGAGAGCTAGGCGGTGGCACCGCTAGTCCACTGTCAGTGTCTGACACTGACAGGCGGTTGCACCGCCACTGACAGGCGGTGGCACCGCCAGCATCGGGAACCCAAAGAGAATTCAAATTTTGGAGCCCAAATTTGAATCTTCTTGAGGCCTATAAATATCCCTCAAATCTCAGCTAAGATCACAACTTTTTGATAAGCAATTGATTGAGAGAAAGGTCTTAGAAAAGTCTTTGCTAGTCTTGTTTTCAATTTGCTAGTGTTCACCTCCTTCTTTCTTGCTGAAAATCTATAAGAGAGTGAACCACTTGTAAAAAGTTGTAAGAGGGGTATTTACCCTTCCCCTTCAACAGATTTGCTAGTGGAAGGTGGGAGCCTCATCGAAGAGGGGCCTCGCAAGTGGATGTAGGTCATTTGACCGAACCACTGTAAAATCGGCGTGATCTCTGGTTTGCATTTACTTATTGTCATTTATATTACTGCAAACCATTTGCACTTTAATGCTCTACTTCTTTGTCTCTATCTTACTTATCCCTTCAAGTTAAAACGCAATCGAAATGGTTTCAAACGAAAACGTCGCTTTTATCGTACGAAGTTTCCGAAAGTGTTTAAATCGTCAAAAGTTTATCGCACTTTACCACTGCACTAATTCACCCCCCTCCTCTTAGTGCCGCTCCGATCCTAACAATTGGTATCAGAGCTAGGCTCACTCTCATATTTGGTTTGATACCCAAGAGAGATGGCTTACTCCGGCATACATGAGGGTCATTCTATCACACGTCCACCCTTGTTTAATGGGTCAGATTATACTTATTGGAAGACTCGTATGAGGATCTTCCTCATTTCTATGGATTTTGAGCTTTGGACTATTGTTGAAAACGTATTTCAAAAATCTTCTCTTCCGATGAGCGAATGGAATGAATCGGAGAAGAAGGTTTTTACTTTAAACGCAAAGGCTATGAATGCCTTGTTTTGTGCACTAGACAAAAATGAATTTAATTGTATTTCAATTTGTGATTCAGCTTTTGATATTTGGAGAACTCTTGAGGTCACTCATGAAGGCACTAGTCGAGTGAAAGAGTCCAAAATCAACATCCTTATGCACTCTTACGAACTTTTCCGAATGAAACCAAGTGAGTCCATCGGAGAAATGTACACCTGGTTCACGGATGTCATCAATGGACTCAAAGCTCTTGGTAAAGATTTTACTAACTTTGAACTAGTAACTAAAATCTTAAGACCCCTCCCTAAAAGTTGGGATCCAAAAGTTATGGCAATTCAAGAGGCTAAAGACCTTAAAACATTCCCTCTTGAAGAACTTATTGGGTCTCTAATGACCTACGAAATAACATGTCAAGCTCATGACGAGCTCGAGAACCCCCTTCCAAAGAACAAGAAGGATATGACACTCACATCACAAGAAGACCACTTGAAAGGAACATCAAGTGATGAGGACAGTGACAATGACATTGCACTTTTGACTCAAAAGTTTAAAAAATATTTAAGAAAGAACAAATTTAAAAATAATACAAAAAATAAATTTGAACACAAGAAGGACCAAGTGATTTGCTATGAGTGCAAAAAACCGGGACTCTACAAGAACGATTGTCCTCAAGCCAAAAAGAGAACATCAAAGAAGAAGGCGCTTAAGGCAACGTGGGATGATTCAAGCGCGTCCGAAGAAGAGGAGTCCAACACCGAGTAAGTTGCTCATTACGCCCTAATGGCCATCGGAGAAGAGGTAATGGATTTAATTGATGCATATTTACCTTATCATGAATTATTAAATGCTTTCCATGAGTTATTTGATGAATGTAAGACAATTAGTAGAAAATACAAATTGCTAAAAAAGGAGCATGATAGTCTCACTTGTGATATCGATAATTTAAAAACTGAATATCATGATAGTTTAGCTCCATGTATAAAATGTCATGATCTAGAATCTCTCCAAAAGGAGAACTTGCTACTTAAGGACACCTTAAAGAAATTCGAGGTTGGTAGCAAATCTTTGAACATGATCCTTACAAATAAGGGTCACATTCCAAAAAGAAATGGAATCGGATTTGTGAGAAGTCCTCACCAAAATCCAACCACCTTCATTAAGACAACAACCAAGGCAAAATCATTGGCAAGGGAATCATAGGTAACAAATTAAAATTTTCTATTGATGATGTCTTACTAGTTGATGGATTGAAACATAATCTCTTGAGTGTTAGTCAATTATGCGATAAAGGTTATATCGTTAGATTTGAATCAAATGTGTGTATTATTGAAAAACCAATCCATAACATAACTATGATTGCATTAAAACAAAATAATGTCTACACCATCAACCTTGATGAACTAAGTAATGAAATGTGCTTCTCCGCTTTAAATGATGATGCTTGGCTTTGGCATAGGAGTGATCACGGTGGCGAATTTCAAAATTGTGACTTTCAAAATTTTTGTGAAGTTAATGGATACAATCACAACTTCTCCACTCCGAGGAATCCCCAACAAAATGGAGTAGTTGAAAGAAAAAATAGAAACATACAAGAAATGGCAAGAATGATGTTAAATGAACATAGTCTACCCAAGTATTTTTGGGCCAAAGCCATAAATACGGCTTGCTACATCATGAATAGGGTCATAATAAGACCATCCTTATCAAAAACTCCCTATGAATTATGGAATAACAAAAAACCAAATATTTCCCATTTTAAAGTTTTCGGTTGTAAATGCTTTATTTTGAATGAAAGGGATGCCTTAGGAAAATTTGATGCTAAATCCGATGAAGGCATCTTTCTTGGTTACTCTTCTGTTTCTAAGGCTTTTCGGGTTTTTAACAAAAGAACCTTAGTAATAGAAGAGTCTATTCATGTAGTTTTTAATGAAATTTCTAATTTAAAGAAAAATAATTTTGATGATGATCTTGGTTTTGATAATTTGAATTTAAATGAACCCCCTCCTCAAAATAGCAACTTGGATGCACCTTCTTCCGAAATTTCCTTACCCAAGGAATGGAAGTATATAGATGCTCATCCAAAGGAGCTAATTATAGGAGATACATCAAAAGGGGTTCAAACTCGTTCCTCTTTCAAGAATTTTTGTGCTAACGCCGCCTTCCTTTCTCAAATTGAACCTAAATGCATTGACGAGGCCATAAAAGATGATTTTTGGGTTATTGCAATGCAAGAGGAATTGAATCAATTTGAGAGGAATAAGGTATGGAAGCTTGTTCCTAGACCTAGTGACCATTTAGTCATTGGTACTAAATGGGTCTTCAGAAACAAGCAAGAAGAAAATAGTATCGTGGTTAGAAACAAGACTAGATTAGTGGCCAAAGGTTTCAACCAAGAAGAAGGTATCGATTACGAAGAAACCTTCGCTCCCGTGACTCGATTAGAAGCCATAAGGATGCTCCTTGCCTATGCTAATAGTAATAATTTTAAACTATTTCAAATGGATGTCAAAAGTGCTTTCTTGAATGGTTTTATTTCCGAAGAAATATATGTTGAACAACCTCCCGGATTTGAAAATTCTCTTCTTCCTAATCATGTATTTAAATTGACTAAGGCTCTCTGTGGCTTGAAACAAGCTCCTAGAGCTTGGTATGAAAGGCTTAGTTCCTTTCTTATTTTAAATAATTTTACCAAAGGCAAGGTTGATACTACATTGTTTATCAAACATTTTGAAAATAATTTTCTTATTGTGTAAATTTATGTTGACGATATTATTTTTGGCTCTTCGGATGAATCACTATGTGAATTATTTGCCAAATGTATGAGTCATGAATTTGAAATGAGTTTAATGGGTGAATTAACTTTCTTTTTAGGATTACAAATCAAACAACTTAGTGATAGTATATTTCTTAACCAATCTAAATATACATTAGAATTGTTAAAACGATTTAACATAGATAATTCAAAAGCAATAAACACCCCTATGAGTACTGCGACTAAGTTAGATATGGATGAAAATAGTGAAAATTTCGATCAAAAATCATATAGGGGAATGATAGGTAGTCTATTCTACCTCACCGCGACTAGACCGGATATTATGTTTAGTGTAGGACTTTACGCTAGGTTTCAATCAAATCCTAAATTATCTCATCTTAAAAGTGTTAAAATAATATTTAGGTATCTTAAAGGAACTCCAAATCTAGGACTGTGGTATCCAAAATTTGAAAATTTTGATTTAATAGCTTATGCAGATGCCGATTTTAGCGGATGCAGGATAGATAGAAAAAGTACATCCAGAACATGCCAATTTTTAGGACATGCACTTGTTTCTTGGACTTCCAAGAAACAAAATTCAGTTGCACTATCTACGGTGGAAGCCGAATACATTGCTGCAAGTGCATGCTGTGCACAAGTTGTTTGGATGAATATAACATCAGGAATTTAGCATTGATCATAAAAATTTTATCATTCAAAATTAAGTATGCTAAAATATTTGCGCAGAGTTCATCTTAAAGGAAAATTCAGCATTCATCCATTTTATCAAATCTCTTCTTTCTATAAATAACAAAAATTGTAGATGTACAAGGAAGAGATAGTGATAAAATTTTTTTCAAGTAGTAACTCCAATAAGTCAAGATCATAATTCGAATGCAAATCCATTCAAATTCAATTCGTCAACTTAAAACTTATAATCAAGCCATCAAAATCAATTTCGAGATTCATAAAATATCATAAAATCATTAATCTTGATCAGATGGGAGCGGTGTTTGACTCAAGATAGGATAAGATAATTTAACATATCATTTAGAATCGAAAGAGAAGGATCAGATTCATCGAGGAACGGAGAGAGGATGAAAAACTTTACGGAAAATCCATTCAAACAAGTTTATTCTTAGGGACAATTTAACATACCTAATTCCCTTCTAATAAATTCAAATTGGTCTTCATTCAAAGCTTTTGTAAATATATCTGCTAATTGATGCTTTGTGTCAATGAATTCTAGAACAATATCATTGTTAAGGACATGATCGCGTATAAAATGATGCCTAACGTCGATATGCTTAGTTTTTAGTGTGTGATGATTACTTGCAAGAATGGCGATTTGATTTCATATGGACATCTTGATCTTTTTCATGAATCCCTTCTCTTTGTTAAAATTGAAGCATGATTTAATGAAACTCATTTATTATTTTTGACTTGGTTCAAATTATTTCATAAATTTGGTTCTTAATGGATTCTTTCCTTACCTTTCTTCCTCTTCTTCTTATTTTTATGATAAAGGAAGAATGAAACTTGCATATCTAAAGAAGAACCAAAAAGCCCTTGAGTAAAAATATTAGCTTATCCAAAAAGGTTATCATGAAAAGTTTTGCTTACCTTCCTTTATGGCTTGGATAAATTAGTGTGAAACTTGCATAATTTTGTTTACCACACATGCATTGTTGAATGGTTCTTCTTTTTGTTGATGACAAAGGTGAAAAAATATGACAAATTGATGATAAATTGGCATGTTTGAGATAAAATGTATCTTGTCATAAATGCTTGAATGTTTTGCGAATGCTTGAAATATAATTGGAATTGTCAAATATATCATAATACATCGTAAATACTTGAAACATATCAAAATGTATTTCATATGCATTGTAGATATTTGAAATGTTTCATGAATGATAATTGTCTATCATTATGATAAGGTATCATGAGCTTAACTTGCTATTTACAATCGATTTCATACATTGGAATGATGATTTGTTTTCTTTTATGAAGAATTGTTATCTTGCTAAATTTCATATTTTGAAATTCATATCATACTTGAAAATGATAATTGTCTATCATCATTAGACTTGAAAATGGATGTCAAGCCTTGATATCATTTTTTATTGATAAATATGTGGTATCGTATTTTGAATTGGTAAATCATGATAAGTATCATGATGTGCATGTTTGATAAGTTTAAGTGAATATAACTTATCAGTTTGATGCTTGAATTTAAATATCTTAATTCAAGAGTATCTTTTCTCAAGTATGGTATATAGATAGGGGGAGTTAAAGTTAACTTTGTCATCAATTGATTATCATCATCAAAAAGGGGGAGATTGTTGAATCTCGAATTTTAATAATGAAATCAATTGGTAAAGTGTTTGATTTAATCCATATGTTGAGATAAGTGTGTAGGATTAACTACGATAGTAGTAAGGCATAAAGCATATGTTAGGCCAGAGTTAAAGATCGGATGATATGTCAAAGATTCGGACGATGTGCCGGAAGTTTGTCAGAAGCTCGCTAAGAGTTCGTCAGGAGCTCACCGAGAATTTGTCGGAAGATCGCCGAGAGTTTATCGGGAGTTCATTGAGAGTTCACCGGGAGTTCGCTAAAAGTTCGTTGAGAAGTTCACCGGAAGATCGTCGAAAGAACAATCGACATACTGAACAGAGATTGCTTGTTTAAGTGTCTTAATTATTGTAGTTAGACCTTAAGTTGGGTTAGGATTAGGAGGTAATCCTACTAACTCAGTTAGGGGCCAATTGGGCCCTTAACAAGGTTGATCTGGGCTGGTTGAACAGCCCATTCAGCACCTAAAGTCATGGTTGGCGGTGGCATCGCCTGGTGACTCAGTCTCCCAGGTGGTTTAGGCAGTGGTACCGCCCCTATCAAGCAGTAGTACCGCCCCTGTCAAGCGGTGGTACCATCGATAGTTAATACTGTCAAGCGATGGTACCACCCCTGTCAGGCAATGGTACTACCAGAGCTTGATCTCCGAGCTCTGTTAGGCTGTTGTACTACCTAGACTAAGTGATGGTGCCGCCCAGTGTCAGTCTACAGGGGTGGTACCACCCAATAATGGTGGTGGTATCTCCAGTACCCCAAAATCTAGAGATATAATACTTTTTGACTCCAATTCTGAAGCCATTGGAGCCTATAAATACCCCACTATTTTCTACATGAAAGGGCACAAAAGTGCGAACAATATCTTGAAATCTTGGAGTGTCAAAAGTATTGTAAAAGTGCTAAAAGTCCTCCTCATTTCTAAGTATTGTGATCATTCAAGAGATGTGTGTGAGGCTTATAAGGGTTATTACCTAAACCCATGAAAAGGAGAAAGCACTGTAAAGAGGTGGTTAGTCGTCACCTATTGAAGGAAGACCATTAGTGAACGCTGATGACCTCACCATAGGAGGAATTGGAAGTGGATGTATGTCACAAAGACCAAACCACTATAAATTCTGATTTGCATTTCTATTATTGTCATTTACTTACTTTGCAATTTCTTCACTTCCTCCTTACTTGGGTTTCACCACCCTTACGAACAAACACGCTTTCAAACTATCTTCTAAAATTGATTTTTTAATATATGAAGATTTTTAAACTGACGCTTTTATCTACTACACTAATTCACACCCCCCCCCCCCTCTCTTAGTGTCACTCTTGATCCTAACACACACACGCACGCACACACACACACACGCACGCGCACGCACGCACACACACACAATATATATACATATATATATGTATATATATATATATTTATATACATATATATATTTATATACATATATATATACATATATACATATATATTTATATATATATATTACATATATATGTATATGTTAGTGAACAAAAGTACCGTAGCTGATGAGTCAGCACGGTTAGGTCCGCGGGTCGATGTCGGGAGCTTCTTGCGGAGTGAGTAGGATGATGAGGTGGTCGCGCCCTCAGGAAGGAATGCTAGTCGGCGTTAGTTGGGATTCGGGCTGGCTCACTGCTCTCTCTTATGCGATGGAAGGTATCTCTTAGGTCGAGATGCTCACCGCTCGGGGGTGGCTGTTTTGGAGCAACTCGGGCAAGAGTCGGGCTGGCGGGGTCGATTGGGCCCTCCTGAGAGGATGTTTATCAGCGTTTCTTGGTCTGCCGACCTGGGCACCATTTGTGATGGGACACGTCTCTCCGACTTCGGGAGGAATGGCAGCGCATCCCCTTGCATTGGATGGCAATTCCCGGGTTGGGACACTCATCGTTCGGGGGTGACTGCCTTCCTGCAAAATGACCTTTGTCGGGTGCTTCTTGACTTTGGCCCCTTTGACGAGCGAGTTAGTGGAGTATTTTTTTATTTTTATTTTTCTTCCCCCCTTGGCCGAGTGCTGGCCAAGGGTTTTTATACCATTGTACGAGGATCAGTTGCCCTCGGTTCAGTGTGGCCGCTGACCCTCATGGGATGGGACAACCTTTCTGACAAGCTGGCATCTTGGGGGGATGTCTGAGCAGCATCAGACGGCACTGCCCCGAGCTCTCGGGGTAGTCGCGTCATATAGTGCCTTGGTATGGAACCTGACTTGGCATGCATTATGGGGTTTTGATGGCGTGTGATGTCGGATTCTGACAGCGGTTGGGACATGGCGTGTGATGTCGGGGTTGACTCATTTAGGGCCTAAAATATGTCTTATCACTTCTACCCACTCCCCCCTCCCCCCCCCCAACTCTAGGGCGTGCCGCGGGGTCCCTAATAGATCGGGAGGCAGGTCTGGGTCCGAATGGTGCAATTATGTTGGCTACCGACGCGGGGAAGGTGGATTGACTCGTCAGGGGGCGATTTTAGAGGGGCGACACCTCATGATTTGGATAGGATTAATCCTGCTGATCGAACGGTGGGGGCCTGACGAGGCGATACATAAGTGTCGAAATCGATGAGGCAAGACTTGCGAAGCGAACCCGACATGTCTCAGTTCAGATGATGGCTTTTGCATGGCTCGGAGCTACGGCTGCCGAGTTTGCAAGTCGGCGAGCGAATCGAGGCAGCTCAGTTTAAAGACTTGTTGGGCGGTGAATCGGAGTCGACATGAAGCAAATTGGAGTCGACGTGAAGCGACTTGGATAATGGGCTAGGCCGGTGATTCGGGTACTAGATCGACCGAGATGTGACTCGGGCATAAGATTGGTCGCGAGGTGTAGCTCGGGCGATGGATCGGGCCTATGGGCCAAGTGACCGAATCCGGTTCTGGTTTCGGTGCCGACTGGCCGCAAGTTAGGAACGATTTAGAGCGACCCGGGCAGGAAACGAACCTAGGGACCGAGTGAGTAAGCTCGGCTTCGGATTGAACCTGGGGACCGAGTGAGTAAGCTCGGCTCCGGATTGAACCTGAGGACCGAGTGAGTAAGCTCGGCTCCGAATTGAACATAGGGACCGAGTGAGTAAGCTCGGCTCCGAATTGAACCAAGGGATCGAGTGAGTAAGCTCAGCTCCGAATTGAACTTGGGGACGAAGTGAGTAAGCTCAGCTCCGAATTGAACCTGGGGACCGAGTGAGTAAGCTCGGCTCCAAATTGAACCTAGGGACCGAGTGAGTAAGCTCGACTCTGAATTGAACCTGGGAACCGAGTGAGTAAGCTCAGCTTCGGATTGAACCTAGGGACTGAGTGGGTAAGCTCGGCTTCAAATTGAACCTGGGGACTAAGTGAGTAAGCTCGGCTCCAAATTGAACCTGGGGATCGAGTGAGTAAGCTCGGTTCCGGATTGAACCTGGGGACCGAGTGAGCAAGCTCAGCTCCGAATTGAACTTGGGGACCGAGTGAGTAAGCTCAGCTCTGGATTAAACTTGGGGACTGAGTGAGTAAGCTCGGCTCTGAATTGAACCTGGGGACCGAGTGAGTAAGCTTGGCTCCGGATTAAACCTAGGGACCGAGTGAGTAAGCTCGGCTCCGAATTGAACCTAGGGACCGAGTGAGTAAGCTTGGCTCCGGATTGAACCTGGGAACCAAGTAAGTAAGCTCATATCTAAATTGAACCTGGGGACTGAGTGAGTAAGCTCGGCTCCGGATTGAACCTGGGGACTGAGTGAGTAAGCTCGGCTCCGGATTGAACTTGGGGACCGAGTGAGTAAGCTCAGCTCCGAATTGAACCTAGGGACTGTTGGGAAATCATAAGGGGGCGACATCATATGCGCACCGGAAGAACAAGAAAACAAAATTCCCCGATTCCCAAAAAGATGTTCATCGTCGTGCGAAGATTGGTGCGCAAAATCCGCAAAAACACAAAACTGCGTATAAAGATTGTGTTACCTAGGGAGATCATATATCCCTGTTTCCTTGCAGATCCTTAGGAGAGGGTGAAGGAGGTCAAGCGTCCTCCTCTCTAGCGGTGATCCACACAGCAGGGTTGCGACGACGCTCCTCAAAACTCCAGGCCTACTCTGAGGGGGAGAGGGAGAGGAGAATAGGAAGGGCAAGCAAAGACTCTAGCCTATGAGGCTGTGAATCCCTCCTATTTATAGAGATCCCGTGTCAAAACCCTAATGGGTCCTTTCCCTAGTGGGTATTGGATCTGCATCCAATAAGACAAGGGCTCCGTCGGATATCTCATATCCGAACCTCTACTCATCGCAATGCCTACCATATGTGTGTGACCCTCTAGGCCCAATATCGAGCTGGCCGTGAGTCATACCTGTCAGAACTCCTTCTAACTCAGTGAATTATTATCTCTATAATAATTCACTCGACTCATCGACTACGGAAGTACTAGGCCACTACGCCGTAGTCCCCAGATGATACAGGGGAATCCAATCCATTGGACCTGTCTGTCCTCAGTTACCATGTACCTATAGTCCCTCATCCATCTAATATCCCAGAGACCGTATATCGAGCATGGTGCTGTCAGACCCATACGGTTTCTACTCGAGTCTCGCTCTAATCGGATTCTCCCGGAGAACTCTTTCTCTCTCAACCCGAATGACCCTGGCCAGGGATTTGTCTGAGCAAGAACACATGGGATATTCCTCTCATGATACCGAGAGTGGATGATCCTCTATCGACACTCAATAGCCCTCGTAAGGTCGACTACCACTCCCAATGACCAGCTGTACTAGATCTGGGAACAGCCAAACCTATAAGTCTGGTATCAAAGAGTGGAGCACTCATACAGGACATCCTTGGTGTCTCAAGTCTAAGAACCAGATACACCACTAGGACTACGGAATCGTTGTCTGACAATAAGGCATCATCAACCATCCAGCATTCCGTAAGCGGATCAATCAGTGAACTCATTCTCCAATGAGCACCTGTACTGTATCCCTAGTGTCCCTACACGAGCAGCTATGAGACCAGCTGCATCCATCATATGGACGGGTATACAGCACACCAGTCTATCCGGTTATCACGATGTCCCTCTCGAGTAACCTATGACCGGGTTTATTTAGGATATGTGTTTAAAGGTGAATCGATCTCATTATCGTGATCTCATCACGATCCGATTCCCATTGCACAAATCCAAGGACATCACAATATATATGCATTTATGCAATAGTTATAAAGTGATATACGCCAAAATATAATAAGCAAAAAGATTCTGTATCAAGTCACACGTGCCATCACTCACGTGATTGGCTTGCTGGGCACTTATGACTAGCAATCTCCCACTTGACCTAAAGCCAATCACCTATGTGTCTGATCCCCATCAGACCCCTGTGACGCTCAAAGACAATCTGAGACAATGGCTTTGTTAGTGGATCTGCAATGTTATCTTCGGATGGAACTCTTTCCACTGCTACATCTCCTCGGGTCACTATCTCTCTGATAAGGTGGAACCTCCTCAGAACATGCTTAGATTTCTGATGAGACCTAGGTTCCTTCGCTTGAGCAATTGCCCCGTTGTTGTCGCAATATAGGGAAATCGGCTCCTCACTATCCGGCACGACTCCCAAATCTGTGATGAACTTCTTCAACCAGACTCCCTCCTTTGCTGCATCTGATGCAGCAATGTACTCCGCCTCTGTGGTCGAGTCAGCAGTGGTATCTTGCTTGGAACTCTTCCAGCACACTGCTCCTCCATTCAAGGTGTACACATACCCTGAATTCGACTTGCTATCATCGACATCAGACTGAAAACTTGAGTCAGTGTAGCCTTCAACCTTAAGGCTATTACCTCCATATACTAGTAAAAGATCCTTAGTCCTTCTCAAGTACTTAAGGATACACTTTACTGCTTTCCAGTGCTCCAAGCCTGGATCCGCCTGATACCTGCTCGTGACACTCAGAGCATGCGCTATATCAGGCCTAGTACATAGCATGGCATACATGATAGACCCTATTGCTGAGGCATAAGGTATCATATCCATGTTCGCCCTTTCTTTTGGAGTCTTTGGGGACATACTCGTAGAAAGCGATATCCCATGTCTCATCGGTATGAGACCTCTTTTGGAATTTTCCATGCCAAACCTTTTGACAATAGTTTCTATGTACCTGGACTGGGACAAGCCAAGCATCCTTTTGGATCTATCTCTATAGATTCTAATCCCCAAGATATAAGATGCTTCTCCTAAGTCCTTCATGGAGAAGTGTCTAGATAACCAAGCCTTTATTGTGGATAGCATTCCTATGTCATTCCCAATGATGAGGATGTCATCCACATATAACACCAAAAAGCTAATAGCGCTCCCACTTACCTTTCTGTATATACAAGGCTCATCTTCGTTCTTAACGAAGTCATAAGATCTGATTGCCTCATCAAATCTTATGTTCCAACTTCGGGAAGCTTGCTTTAGTCCATAAATGGATCTAAGCAACCTACACACCTTATCTGGGCAGTTCTTGGACACGAATCCCTCAGGTTGCATCATATACACCTCCTCCTCCAAGTTCCCGTTGAGGAATGCGGTTTTCACATCCATCTGCCAGATCTCATAATCATAGTGTGCTGCAATAGCCAATAGAATTCTGATGGATTTTAGCATTGCTACGGGTGAGAAAGTTTCGTCGTAGTCAACACCTTGCCTTTGACGATACCCCTTAGCCACTAGCCTTGCTTTATAGGTCTCTACCTTTCCATCTACTCCGATCTTTTTCTTAAAGATCCACTTGCAACCGATGGGTACAATACCTTCGGGTGCATCAACTAGGTTCCAAACCTTATTGGAGTACATAGAATCCATCTCAGAATTCATGGCTTCTTTCCACTTCCCGGAGTCTATACTCATAATAGCCTCCTCGTAGGTCTGAGGATCAATATCCTCTATATCCTCTGCTCTAATATGTCCCACATATCTCTCAGGAGGATGGGATACTCTATCAGACCTGCGTAAAGTTGAAACTTGTGTATTAGATACCTGAACAGACTCGGGCTGTAGAGTGGTGCTTGAGCTTGGTTCTCCAACCTCGCTCAATTCTATCATTCTCCCATTGTCTCCGCCAAGAATGTGTTCCTTCTCAAGGAACACTGCTCTCTTAGCTACAAAGACCTTTTGGTCCTCGAGATGATAGAAATAATACCCACAAGTTTCCTTGGGGTGTCCCACAAATTTGCATCGCTCTGTCCTTGATTCTAACTTATCGGGGTTGTGTCTTTTAATGTGGGTAGGGCAGCCTCAAATCTTAACAACCTTAAGATCAGGCTTCTTCCCTTTCCATATCTCATATGGTATAGACACTACCGACTTAGTTAGAACTTTGTTCAGAAGGTAAGCTGCGGTTTCTAGGGCATATCCCCAGAATGAGATGGGTAGGTCAACGAAACTCATCATGGACCGTACCATATCTAATAATGTACGATTTCTCCTTTCAGAGACACCATTGAGCTGAGGTGTATAAGGAGGTGTCCATTGGGATAATATCCCATGGTCCTTGAGGAAGTGAGTAAACTCTGTACTTAAGTACTCACCTCCTCGATCTGATCGAAGAGTTTTGATACTCTTTCCAGTCTGGTTCTCCACCTCATTCTTATACTCTCTGAATTTCTCAAAGGCCTTGGACTTGTACTTCATTAAGTACACATATCCATACCTTGAGAAATCATCAGTAAATGTAATGAAGTAGGAGTAACCTCCAATGGCATGAGTTGACATGGGTCCACATACATCACTATGTATGAGTTCCAACAACTCAGTGGCTCTCTCTTCAGTTCCACTAAATGGAGAGTTGGTCAGTTTTCCACGAATGCAAGGCTCACAAGTTGCATATGACACATAGTCGAATGGATCTAGATATCCATCATTTAGCAACTTTTGAATCCTTCTTTCATGGATGTGACCTAGCCTACAATGCCATAGGTATGCACTGTTCAACTCATCTCGTTTCCTTTTGGACACATTTATATTCATGATATGTGGAGTGGTGTCTAACATAAATAAACCATTATGCAATGTTCCTTTTGTGATGATCTTATCATCTAATAATATCGAACAACCATTGTTCTCAAAAACAAATTTATATCCACTAACTGTTAAACATGAAATGGAGATAATGTTTTTGATAATAGAAGGAACAAAATAACATGCATCTAATGCAATAAAAGCTCCACTAGGCAGATGTAGGGCGACCTCGCCAACAGCTAATACAGCAACTTTTGCTCCATTACCCATCTTGAGGTCCATCTCGCCTCTCTCTAGTCTCCTAGGCCTTGCCAGAACCTGCAACGAATTGCATATATGATAAGCACTACCGGTATCCAATACCCATGTGTTATCATAAGAGTCTGACAAATGGAGACTGATCATGAATGTACCTAAAGCTTCATCAAGCTTTTGTTTCGCCCTTTCTGCAAGGTACTCTTTGCAGTTTCTCTTCCAGTGCCCATCTTTACCATAGTGGAAGCACTGGCCTTTGTCCTTTGTTGGGTCTTTCTTAGCAACCTTTGCTTTACCTTGTTTGCCCTTGCCCTTTCCCTTCTTAAGGGACCTTTCTGCTTTCCTTTTCTTTCTGGTCTCACCAGTGTAGAGAACTGGCTTCTCTTTCTTAATAGTACTCTCTGCCTCCCTCAACATATTGAGGAGCTCTGGGAGAGTCACCTCAAGCTTGTTCATATTAAAGTTCATTATGAACTGTGAAAAGGAATCTAGTAGGGACTGAAGCACAATGTCCACACACAAGTTATCCTCTAGGACCATTCCTAGACCTGTGAGTTTTTCTATCCACTCAATCATCTTTAGGACATGGTTCTGAACCGGTGTCCCCTCAGTCATCCTAGCACGGAAAAGGCTCTTGGATATCTCATATCGTTGAGTCCTTCCCTGTTCCTCAAACAATTTACGGACATGTAGGAGAATGGATCTGGCATCCATCTTTTCATGTTGTCTCTGTAACTCTAGAGTCATAGAGCCCAACATATAGCACTGAGCAAGAGTGGAGTCATCAATGTACTTCACGTAGCGAGCGATCTCATCCTCGCTTGCCCCTTCTTCGGGCGTAGGCATCACTGTATCAAGGACGTACACGATTTTCTCCGCTGTGAGAACAATTCTCAAGTTACGGAGCCAATCCGTATAATTTGGACCAGTGAGGCGGTTGACATCAAGTATGCCACGTAAGGGATTTGAAAGCGACATTTTCTGAAAATAAAGATGTAGCAAAAATGAATAACATGCAGATTTTGCAAGAAATAAACTATCAAGATATGGACTTCTATCTTAATATGCTCCCACTATTTTACTAACGAGTCACGCGACACCCTCAGCACGTGAAACGGAAGTCTCCGGCAGACTTCTAGTGGGGATCAGGATCCAATCAGCGTCTTAGTGTAACCTCGAGGGACTCGACCAATCACACTAAGCCTAAAAGGTAGACAACTCTTGCCGATCACAACTCCTTGTGATTCCCGTCCTGTTCGGCCTCCGAATCACCATGGCCTCGAGGGACTCGACCAACCATGATGCTCGGTTAAGTCAACACCTTCGTTACAAGATGAGTCTGATTTGATGATATACCCTCGAGGGACTCGACCAAGCATATCATGCCCTCAGGTCACCGGTGACATCTCTATGTCGTAAGCAAGATAGCGAATCGCGATATAGGTGAGTCTCGAGGGACTCGACCAACTCAACCTACACCGGGATTCGGTTCCTACTCATAACGATGGAAGGCCACGTGGGTCAATCTAATTGCCTCACGTTTACCGACTTAATTTTATCGAGAGATGTTTCCATGATTTGGTCTCCTAATATGACATGTCACACATATACATATTTAATATATATCTACATCGCATGCAAATATATATACATATCTAGTATGTGTATAAGCAATCACACCAGATGATCATGGACCACAACCTAATATGATTAGGCCCGAGCCAGTAGGCCTAATCACTCACATCAAGATCTATGTGTGCAACGGTGCATCTCCATGCCCTGTGATCGTCCATCTCGTCCTCATCGGTTTCGTCGACATCTTGATGCATCTCCATGCAACACGATCGTCCGTCTCGTGGGTCCCGCTGTAGCATCCACGCTTCCGCTGCGCCTCCTCATGTGATTACAACTTAATCATAGGCACGCAGGCCCGACAATAAACGAGAAATATAATGGAGGTTCGCAGACCTCAATAATAATAATCACAAGTACACACATCACACGGTCCATGATCATCCGTCCACACATCATACATCACATGTATAAATAATCATCATCATGTAGGACTACTAGATAATAATAAAAATAATAATCAACTAAACCTTTTAATTAATTAATATTTTCTGAAATCAGGGATATATAGGGAATTTCTCAATTCCTAAGGGTATTTTCGTAATTTGGACAAAAGACAGAAACTGGAATTTCTCAAATTCCGAGGGGCAAAACTGTCTTTTTCCCAGAAAACCCTAATGCCCTTTCCCCTTTTCGCTGCTGCCGCCGCCGCCACCCTGCCGGCGGCGGCCTGTGCGGCGAGGGGCGGGGCGCTGCCCTCGCCTGCGGGCGGCACGCCCGTTGGCCCCCGCGGGCGTCGCCGCCTCCGCGGGCAGTTCTGCCGGCGAGGCAGCGCCCGCAGGCGGTGCTGCCTCGCTGGCGGCCGCCCCTGCGGGGCTTTTGCCCGTGGGAGCAGCGGCCACAGGCGCCGCTGCCCTGCGGTGCCTCAGCCCGCGCTGCTGCCCCGCGGCGCCTCTACCCGCGGGCTCAGCGGCCGCAGGCGCCTCTACCCGCGGGCTGCCAGCCCCGCCGGCAGCAAGCCTGCTGCAAGCAGGCCGCCGGCCGGCTGCTGCAGACACAGCGCTTGCGCATGCGCCGGCGCTGTGCTGCCTGGCTGCGACTGAGGCTGCCGCTGCAGGTGGCTGCAGGCATGCAGATCGAGGGCAGCAACTGTTGCTGCCCTTCCTCGCTTTTGCGTCAACGATTTTGACGTCAAAATTCTTCCTAAACACAATACACGCAGTTCAAAACCAATCATTCGCACGAACAACCTGGCTCTGATACCACTGTTGGGAAATCATAAGGGGGCGACATCATATGCGCAGCGGAAGAACAAGAAAACAAAAATCCCCGATTCCCAAAAAGATGTTCATCGTCGTGCGAAGATTGGTGTGCAAAATCCGCAAAAACACAAAACTGCGTATAAAGATTGTGTTACCTAGGGAGATCGTATATCCCTGTTTCCTTGCAGATCCTTAGGAGAGGGTGAAGGAGGTCAAGCGTCCTCCTCTCTAGCGGTGATCCACACAGCAGGGTTGCGACGACGCTCCTCAAAACTCCAGGCCTACTCTGAGGGGGAGAGGGAGAGGAGAATAGGAAGGGCAAGCAAAGACTCTAGCCTATGAGGCTGTGAATCCCTCCTATTTATAGAGATCCCGTGTCAAAACCCTAATGGGTCCTTTCCCTAGTGGGTATTGGATCTGCATCCAATAAGACAAGGGCTCCGTCGGATATCTCATATCCGAACCTCTACTCATCGCAATGCCTACCATATGTGTGTGACCCTCTAGGCCCAATATCGAGCTGGCCGTGAGTCATACCTGTCAGAACTCCTTCTAACTCAGTGAATTATTATCTCTGTAATAATTCACTCGACTCATCGACTACGGAAGTACTAGGCCACTACGCCGTAGTCCCCAGACGATACAGGGGAATCCAATCCATTGGACCTGTCTGTCCTCAGTTACCATGTACCTATAGTCCCTCATCCATCTAATATCCCAGAGACCGTATATCGAGCATGGTGCTGTCAGACCCATACGGTTTCTACTCGAGTCTCGCTCTAATCGGATTCTCCCGGAGAACTCTTTCTCTCTCAACCCGAATGACCCTGGCCAGGGATTTGTCTGAGCAAGAACACATGGGATATTCCTCTCATGATACCGAGAGTGGATGATCCTCTATCGACACTCAATAGCCCTCGTAAGGTCGACTACCACTCCCAATGACCAGCTGTACTAGATCTGGGAACAGCCAAACCTATAAGTTTGGTATCAAAGAGTGGAGCACTCATACAGGACATCCTTGGTGTCTCAAGTCTAAGAACCAGATACACCATTAGGACTACGGAATCGTTGTCTGACAATAAGGCATCATCAACCATCCAGCATTCCGTAAGCGGATCAATCAGTGAACTCATTCTCCAATGAGCACCTGTACTGTATCCCTAGTGTCCCTACACGAGCAGCTATGAGACCAGCTGCATCCATCATATGGACGGGTATACAGCATACCAGTCTATCCGGTTATCACGATGTCCCTCTCGAGTAACCTATGACCAGGTTTATTTAGGATATGTGTTTAAAGGTGAATCGATCTCATTATCGTGATCTCATCACGATCCGATTCCCATTGCACAAATCCAAGGACATCATAATATATATGCATTTATGCAATAGTTATAAAGTGATATACGCCAAAATATAATAAGCAAAAAGATTCTGTATCAAGTCACACGTGCCATCACTCACGTGATTGGCTTGCTGGGCACTTATGACTAGCAGGGACCGAGTGAGTAAGCTTGGCTCCAAATTGAACCTGGGGACCGAGTGAGGAAGCTCGGCTCTGAATTGAACTTGGGGACCGAGTGAGTAAGCTCGACTCCAAATTGAACCTAGCGACCGAGTGAGTAACTTGGCTCCAAATTGAACCTGGGGACCGAGTGAGTAAGCTTGGCTCCGGATTGAACCTGGGGACCGAGTGAGTCAGCTCGATTCTAGTTTCGGTGCCGGTCGGTCGCTAGTCGGGAGCAATTTGGAGCGACCCGAGCAGGAATCGAACTTGGGGGCCAAGTGATTAAGCTCGGTTCCGGTTTCGGTGCCGACGGGTCACCAATCGAGAGTGATCTCGAGCGGCTCAGGCAAGAGCTAGGCCAGCGAGGCGCAGGTCGGGAACTGATATGGAGCGACTTGGGCAAGAGCTGGGCCAGTGAGGCGTAGGTCTAGAACCGATCTAGAGTTACTCGGGCAAGAGCTGGGCCGGTGAGGCGCAAGTCAGGAACCGATCTGGTGAGCCTGTGGACCTTTTGTCGCGAGTGTCTTTTAGGTGGGAGATTTTGGATGACGAGGCATCTTTCGATGGGTCCCCTAGGATGTGGAGTTGCTTCTCGGGGTTCCTTGAGATAGTGCCCGAGGTGACATTTTTGGATCAAGTTCTCGATTTAATTCTGGAGGTCACGACAATCTTCCGTGTCATAGCCGTGGTCCCGGTGGAACGTGCTCAGAGGGAAAGCTGGGGGCCTCGGGAGTAGTAGCTCTTGTTAGTCGGGCCTCTAGTAGGGTTGTATCGGGGCTGCTGAAGTCGTTCCCCGGGATTGTTCCGCCCTTGGCCTCTTGCTATCCATGCGCTTTCCCGCCATCAGAGCTTCGATGACGATGTACTAGTTGGCGTGCTAGAGCACCTCGGGGATGGTTATTGGCAGATTCTCGATCAATGACCAGAAGAACCTTGAAGGCTTCAAGCCCATCAGAAATGTATGCATGATTAAAGAGGGGTGGGCGTTAGAGAATCCTCAGATTTCAATGGTGAAACATGCCGTAAACTGAGAGAACAACTAATCCTCACGTTGGGATAACGTGAGCAGGGTGGCCATGGAAGGCCTGGGTCGCACGCTAGCGAGGAAATTCTACTTGAACTCCCTAGCGAGCTGGTCAAAGGACGAGACTGAGGACTAGCGCAGCCGGCTGAACCACGCTCATGTCAGTCCCCTGAAAGTGGTCGGCAATGCCCGACACATCAGTGCATCGAAGGTACCATAGAGGGCCATCTGAGCCCAAAACACGATGACATGCTCCTTAGGGTCGGAACCACCATCATACGTCTCCAATTCAGGCAGCCTGAAGTTGAGGAATACAGGCTCGTCCTGTATTTCCTGAGTGAAGGGGGATCTGCCCAAGCTGCCTTCGTTTGACTTGCACCGCGATTTCTGGAACTCGCGCTGGAACTCATCCAGGCGTTGGTTGACCCGGGACAGCTGGATCTTGAACGAGTCGTCCGCTGAGTCGGATGATATGGTGTCGGGCTCGGAGCAAGGCGGTGTGATTCAATAGGTTGCAGGTATGCTCTGCTCTGGTGGACCTCTTAGGTCCGTCATTTGGTCTCGGGCTTCTCCCATCCTGACCTACTTCCTGCTCGGTCTTTGTTGGGTCGGGTTAGTCGGGGGAGCTACTAGCCGTACGATCTGGGGAATGATCGAGACGAGCGTCTGCATCATCCCCGCCATCACTTGTACTTGGTTGATCAGGTTGAGGAACGCCTCGGGCAACACGGCCGAGGGTCCTATGGTAAGTCTAGGGGGTGACAACCCTGGGTCATTGAACAGGCGCTAGTAGCGATCTATGTCGAGGCCGGGATCCCCTCATCTCTAGGGACGGGGAGGGACTGATCTCCGGGCCCGGCGGAGGGGTGACCAGCCGGTGGTTCTCCCTCGGGGAGAATTCCTGCCATATGCTCCTATGACACAGCCCTCATTCTAACGCCAAAATGTTAGTGAACAAAAGTACCATGGCTGATGAGTCAACATTGTTAGGTCCACGGGTCGATGTCGGGAGCTTCTTATGAAGTGAGTATGATGATAAGGTGGCCACGCCCTCAAGAAGGAATGCTGGTCGGTGTTGGTCGGGATCCAGGCTAGCTCACTGCTCTCCCTTGTGCGATGGAAGATATCTCTTGGGTCGAGACACTCGCTACTCGGGGGTGGCCGTTTCGGAGCAACTCGGGCAAGAGTTGTGTTAGCGGGGTCGATTCAGCCCTCGTGAGAGGATGTTGATCAGCGTTTCTTGGTTTGCCGACTTGGGCACCATTTGTGATGGGACACATCTCTCCGACTCTGGGAGGTATAGCAGCGTGTCCTCATGCATTGGATGGCAATTCCTGGGTTGACACGCTCGTCGTTCGGGGGTGACCGCCTTCTTGTAAAATGGCATTCATTGGGTGCTTCCCGACTTTGGCCCCTCCGACGAGTAAGTTTGTGGAGTATTTTTATTTCGATTTTTCTTCCCCCCTTGGTCGGGTGCTAGCTAGGGGTTTTTATACCATTGTGCGAGGATCGATTGCCCTCGGTTCGGTGTAGCCGCTGACCCTCATTGGATGGGATGGCCTCTCTAACGAGCTGGCGTCTTGGGGAGATGTTTGAGTGGCGTTAGACGGTACCACCCCGAGCTCTCAGGGTAGTCACGACGCATAGTGCCTTGGCACAAAACCTGACTTGGCGTGCATTATGAGATTTTGATGGCGTGTGATGTCGGATTCTGACAGCGATTGGGACGTGACATGTGATGTCAGGGGTGACTCATTTGGGGACCAAAATATGCCTTATCAGTATATATATATGTATATATATATATATATATATATATATATATATATATATATATATATATATATATATATATATATCTATGTATATATATATGTATATATATATATATATATATATATCTATGTATATATATATGTATATATATATATATATATCTATGTATATATATATGTATATATATATATATATATGTCTATATATATATATATATATGTATGTATATATATATATATATATATATATATATATATATATGTATGTATGTATGTATATATATATATATATATGTATGTATATATATATATATATATGTATATATATGTATGTATATATATATGTATATATATGTATGTATATATATATATATATGTATGTATATATATATATATGTATGTATATATATACATACATATATATATATATATATATATATACATACATACATATATATATATATATATACATATATATATATACATATATATATATACATATATATATATATATATATACATATATATATATATATATATACATATATATATATATATATATATACATATATATACATATATATATATATATATATATATATATATATACATATATATATATATATATATATATATATATATATATATATACATATATATACATATATATATATATATATATATATATATATATATATATATGTATATATATATATATACATACATACATATAGATGTTGAATCTCGGATTTTGATGATGAAGTCAATTGTCATTTGTTATCTAATCTATGTGTTGAGATAAGTGTGCAGGATTAACTACGATGAGAGTAAGACAAGCAGCAGGAGTTGCGCCGGAGTCAAGATCATGATCACGTTGGGAGTTCGAGAGTTCGACGGAAGTTCGGACGGTCGTCGGAGGTTCAGAGAGAACAGATCCGAGAAGTCCAGAAGCTTGCCAAGCGAAGCTCGTCGGAACTCGCCAAGTGGATCGTCGCAAAGTCCAGGAGTATGCCGGATGTCCGCAGAAGGATCACCGAGGGTTATCGGTTGATCGACGGAAGTTGGCAGGAAACTCGCCGGAAGAAGCGATTGACGCATCGGAGCAAAGCTGCAGAAGTTGTCTTAGAGTTAATCGTAGTTAGCATGATGATTAAGCATGAAAATGGGAGGTGATCCCATTAGCTTAATCTTGGGGCAATTGGGCCCCTGAAAAGAATCAAAGTGGGCCGAATAGAGTGAACCATTCGGACCCTGATTGCACCAGGAGGTGCAACCGCCCCAGCCAGGAGGTGCAACCGCCTGGGCTGTGGGGTTGGGAGGTGCAACCGCCCCAGCCAGGAGGTGCAACCGCCTGGGCTGTGGGGTTGGGAGGTGCAACCGCCCCAGCCAGGAGGTGCAACCGCCAGGGCTGCGAGGCTGGGAGGTGCAACCGCCCCAGCCAAGAGGTTGCACCGCCAGAGCTCAAGTTCCGAGCTTTGCCAGGCGATGCAACCACCGAGCTCAGTCTTCGAGCTCTGGCAGAGAGGTGCATCAGCCTGAGCTCAGTCTCGAGCTCTGCCAGGTGATGGAATCACCGAGCTCAGTCTTCGAGCTCTGGTAGAAAGGTGGATCAGCCTGAGCTCAGCTTGGAGCTCTTCCAGGTGATGCAACCACCGAGCTCAGTTTCGAGCTCTGCCAGGTGATGCAATCACCAAGCTCAGTCTTCGAGCTCTGCCAGGTGATGCAACCATCGAGCTCAGTCTTCGAGCTCTGGCAGAGAGAAGCAATCGGCAGAGCTCAGTCTTCGAGCTCTGCCAGGCGGTGCCACCTCTCCAATCGAGAGGTGCAACCGCCTGATCCCAGAATTCTGGGATTTGATCGATTTGATCGTTTTGAGCTCGAATTTTGAATTGGGTTGGGGCCTATAAATACCCCACCCATTCAGCACTGAAAAGATACAGATCCACACCGAATTCTTGATCTTTTCAGTGATTCTAAGAGCTCAAATTTGTGTAAAGTCCTAAAGTTCTTCTCCTTCTGTTCTTCAAGTTTTGAGTTGTAAAGAGAGGAGAGAAAGGATCTGTAAAGGTTGTCTCCTAAGCCTGTCAAAAGGAGAGAAATTGTAAGAGGGAAGTTTGGCCTTCGCCCATTGAAGGAAGGCACCTAGTTGACGTCGGCAACCTCATCGGTGGAGGAAGCCAAAAGTGGAGTAGGTCAAGGCTGACCGAACCACTCTAAATCTCTGGTTTGCGTTTATTTTCGAGCACTTTATCATTACTGCAAACCTCCCTCATCACTACTGCTCTCTGCGCTTTCACGAACAAGTTCTAAGTGCTGTTCTTCCAAATCTGCATTCAGACGTAAATTCGTATTTTCATACATTACAGTTTACGTTTACGTTTGATTCTGCAGAACTGTTTTCCGCGCTTTTACGAACGAGCTTCCTTGCAGTTTACGCTTACATTTTAATCCTATTAATAACTGCAATCTGTCCTCTACGATTTTACGAACGAGTTTCAACATTTAGACGTAAAACTGCATTCAGACGTAAATCGGCTTTCCTCGCTCAATCATCAGATTTCAGTTCACGTTTACGTCTTGATTTCAACTGCATACTGCCTTCTGCGAGTATACAAACGAGTTTCAAAGTTTAGACGTAAATCTGCGTCTAGACGTAAAACTGCGTTTAGACGTAAATCTGCGTTTAGACGTAAAACTGCGTTTAGACGTAAAACTGCGTTTAGACGTAAATCTGCGTTTAGACGTAAAACTACGTTTAGACGTAAAACTGCGTTTAGACGTAAATCTGCGTTTAGACGTAAATCTGCATTTAGACGTAAATCTGAGTTTAGACGCAAAACTGCGCTTAGACGCAAAACTGCGCTTAGACGCAAAACTGCGCTTAAACGCAATCTGCGCTTAGACGCAAACTGCACTTAGATACAAACTGAGAATTTGCTTTTGCATCATAATAGTTTTTGAACGAACGCAGCTTTTGGTTTTTAAATTATTATAAGATTTCCGCTGCACTAATTCACCCCCCCCCCTCTTAGTGCTCTTGATCCTAACAATTGGTATCAGAGCAAGGTTAACTCTCTAAAGGATTAAAACCCAAAAGAGATGGCATACGCCGGAAACCAAGAGGGGCATTCGATTACACGTCCACCCATGTTCAGTGGAACGGACTACACTTACTGGAAGACCCGAATGAGGATCTTTCTTATTTCTATGGATTTTGAACTGTGGAACCTTGTTGAAAATGGATTTTCAAAATCTTCTCTTCCAATGATCGATTGGAACGATTTGGAGAAGAAGGCTTTCGCTCTTAATGCAAAGGCTATGAATGCCTTATTTTGCGCACTTGATAAAAACGAGTTTAATCATGTTTCAACTTGCGAAACTGCTTTTGATATTTGGCACACACTTGAAGTGACCCACGAGGGCACAAGTAGAGTGAAAGAGTCAAAAATCAATCTGTTGCTGCATTCTTTTGAACTTTTCCGAATGAAACCGAGTGAAACCATTGGCGACATGTTTACCCGTTTCACGGATGTCGTCAACGGTCTAAAAGGACTCGGAAAGAGCTTTCCGGATTTTGAGCTTGTTAATAAGATACTAAGATCCCTTCCTAAGAGTTGGGATCCTAAAGTCACCGCCATTCAAGAGGCAAAAGATCTGCGAAATTTCCCTCTTGAAGAACTAATCGGGTCATTAATGACCTACGAAATGACCTGCAAAGCTCATGAAGAGCAAGAAGACATCCTTCCAAAGAACAGGAAGGATATGGCACTTAAAACTTCTGAATGCCACTTGAGAGAAAACTCAAGTGATGAGGATTGTGACGATGACTTGGCACTTTTGACAAGAAAGTTTAAGAAATTCTTCAAAAGAAACAAGTTTAAAAACGATGTGAAAAATAAACTTGAACCCAAGAAGGACCAAGTAATCTGCTACGAATGTAAAAAGCCGGGACACTACAAAAGTGATTGTCCCCAAGTCAAGAAAAGAACAAAGAAGAAGGCGCTCCAAGCAACATGGGATGATTCGAGCGCATCTGAGGAAGAGGAGTCCAACACCGAGCAAGTTGCTCATTACGCCTTTATGGCCATCGAAGAGGAGGTAACGGATTTATTAGATGCTGATTTATCTTTCGATGAATTACTAAATGCCTTCCATGATTTATTTGATGAATGCAAAGTTATAAATAGAAAATACAAGTTGCTAAAAAAGGTACATGATAATCTTACTTGTGAGTTTGATAAATTAAAAGTCGAACATCATGATAGTTTAAAGTCATGTATCAAATGTCATGATTTAGAAACTATACAAAAAGAAAACTTGCTACTTAAGGACACCTTGAAGAAATTCGAGGTTGGTAGCAAGTCATTAAACATGATCCTTACAAACAAGGGTCATGCTCCCAAAAGAAGTGGGATTGGATTTGTGAGGAGTCCTCACCGAAATCCAACTACCTTTGTAAAAGGCCCCATCTTACACGTTCAACACCAAACCAAGTGCAACTTTTGTTGCAAATCTGGACACAAGACACATTGTTGTCCATTCAAGAAAATAAGTCCAAACAAATTGATTTGGGTTCCTAAAGGAACCATGATAAACTCTATGCAACATGATAGAAAATGTAGATCTATTTATGAGGCACCCAAAAGCAAATGGGTTCCTAAAGATCATCCGTTCCTATAAAAACATTAAAAGTCTAGGCCGGAGCAAGAAATAATGTTCTGCTCCTTGACTCTCAATGGTCATAAACCAAGAATCAAAAAGGGACTTGCAACGCTTAAGTAACAAGTGGAAGCTATGAAATCACAAATACGATACAATTAGAAATATATCATATCCAAATTCACATACCCCCCTGATCTTCAAAACCTGTTCATCTACGAATTAATTCTTGTAGAAACTAAATATGTCATGATCTTAAAAGGGACACCAAACAAACATACGTACGCACGTTAAAAGATCTATCTTACAAAGAGCTTCTTCCTTAAATAAAAACTCATACGAAATCATGTAACAAACATCAATTGCTCTGAAACTCTCCTCAAGGCAAAGGCTCCCTAATCAAATCATCTTAAGTGCTCACCTGCTGCAGGCGGTGGCACCTCTCCAGCTGGCGGTTGCACCTCCAGCTATCACGGGTTGCCAGAGGTTGCACTGCTCCAGCCAGAGGTGCAACCGCCAGCAGCTCTGCTCTTTAAAATCACGCTAGGGCCGGCTGAGGAACCGACCCCAACTCACCCCCATTTCCTCCTCTACTCTTCCAAGTCTCCTCCATTCCCATTTCACTCCTCTAAGCCTTCCAAATACCTCTTATTTCGGAGCAAAACATCAAGAATCCTTCCTTCTCTTGAAGATTTCACAAAGGTACTCTCTAAGAAGCTCTTAAATTCTGTTTTGTTCTTCATTTACTTTAGCTCATCATCATCCCTCTAAACAGCAGTAGTAATGGGATCTAGAAGATCCTCAAGGGACAAGGGAAAGAGGAGAGTAGTAGAAGAGTTTGATCTCACTCTTTTTTATTCCAAAAACCATGCTGAAAAATTTCTCTCCTTCGAACTAAGAAGCATCAATAAGGGAAAATACGTAGATCTGAATGAACTAAGAGATGTAGAGACTATCCATTGGTTTGCAAACCTAAATCTACTTCCCATTTTGCAGATCAACGAACCCATTTATCCTAGACTAGTTAGATTATTTTATAACAACATGCAAAAAGATGATGAAGAAAGGATATCAACCTATCTCTTAGGACAACACATCTCAATCACTGATAGATTCATTTGTGATATGATAGGTATTCCCATGAAAAGCATAGGACTTTACTTCAAAGGATCATGGGATGAAAAAACTATTGAAACATCCTACGTTGAAGCCTTAGGAACAATCCTTGCCAATCCTAACGTAGAATCTATTCCTAAAAGTTGTGAACATCTAATGCCCTTTAACACTAAGATACTTCATCATATCATGACTAGTATAATTCTTCCTAAGCAATACCATCATGATGAAGTGAGTCAATTGGAATTAGGAATTATGTACCTAATTATGAAAGAACGTGACATTTGTCTTGGCTATCTGATCCAACAAAACATGTTGGAATTATCTACGAAAGATATGATGCTCCCATATGGTGGAATTATTACTAGAATAATGAAAGCTTACGACATTCAAATACCACTAGAAGAAGAAGTAATGAAATCAGATAGATTCAGCATAATAAACAAAAATCTACTTCACCGACTAAGATGTCACTATAGAAACGGTAACTGGGTTAGAATGCCTAGAAGAACTGATCCCCCTCAGCCTGAACCTGAACCAGAGCCGGAAACCCCAGTCTTTAGGAGTACCCACTCTCCTCCGATCTGTCCCTTTGAGGAAACACATCCGGTTGAGCAAACTCACACATCATCCATCGAAGATATCGGGATTCGGATGGACCGATTTGAGCAACGACAAGAACGGCTTGAACTTCGACAAGATCAAATCCTAACCGAGCTACAACAAATCCATCGACAATTTGACTCTTTACTTAGGCACTTTAATCTTCCACCTCATGAATAAGCTTGTATAAACATCTGATGTTTTTGATATGACATGTTGTAAACTCCTTATGTTATTCGTAAAGGACTTTGTCTTTATGGTTACCTGATATGCTGTACATATGTTACCCTGATATGGTTATCTTTGTCTGTGTAAGCATATTTGCAAACATCTCTTGTTGTTTATCTCGGTTTTTGCACTGAAACTAAAAAGGTTTAAAAGCTTATGCCTTGAAAATATGAAGCAACATACCAATGTAAGTTGATAAGTCAGCAGTATGACATTGATATGGTTGCTATTGCTAATATGATTGCTATCATGCCATGTATCAAACAAAAATTTGCATCATACGAGCTGATATCTTACCATGTGATGCAATGCTACACTTGCTGAAATAAAAATCCTGCTATGCAATATGATATAATGCTGCACTTGAAATAATTGTGTTACTACATCAAAATTATTTTTCGAATGTTATTACTATTACATGCCTTGACAACGCTTGATCAAATAACATGTTGCAAATTATGTGACAAATATTTTTAACCAAATACATGTAAGAAGTTCATTTTTCGGGTTGTATGCTAAAAATGGGATGTTCCCGTACACTCTTATGAAAACTCTTTGGAAAATGACTTTCCTCCGTCAAGCAAAAACAATAAAGAGATATATGTGTC
>NC_088345.1:17345000-17350000 GCF_036884655.1 Musa acuminata AAA Group
ATCTGAGTTTAGACGTAAATCTGAGTTTAGACGTAAATCTGCGTTTAGACGTAAAACTGTGTTTAGACGTAAATCTGCGTTTAGACGTAAATCTGCGTTTAGACGTAAAACTGCGTTTAGACGTAAATCTGAGTTTAGACGTAAACTGCGCTTAGACGCAAAACTGCGCTTAGACGCAATCTGCGCTTAGACGCAAACTGCACTTAGATACAAACTGAGAATTAGCTTTTGCATCATAATAGTTTTTGAACGAACGCAGCTTTTGGTTTTTAATTATTGTTAAGATTTTCGCTGCACTAATTCACCCCCCCCCCCCTCTTAGTGCTCTCGATCCTAACAATTGGTATCAGAGCCCGGTTAACTCTCAAAAGGATTAAAATCCAAGAGAGATGACTTACGCCGGAAATCAAGAGGGCCATTATATTATACGTCCACCCATGTTTAATGGGACGGACTACACCTACTGGAAGACCCGAATGAGGATCTTTCTTATTTCTATGGATTTTGAATTATGGAATCTTGTCGAGAATGGTTTTTCAAAGTCTTCTCTTCCAATGATCGATTGGAATGATTTGGAGAAGAAGGCTTTCGCTCTAAATGCAAAGGCTATGAATGCCTTATTTTGTGCACTCGATAAAAACGAGTTTAACCATGTTTTAACTTGTGAAACTGCATTTGATATTTGGCACACACTCGAAGTGACCCATGAGGGCACAAGTAGAGTAAAAGAGTCAAAAATCAATTTGCTGTTACACTCTTTCGAACTCTTTCGGATGAAACCGAGTGAAACCATTGGCGACATGTTTACCTGTTTCACGGATGTCGTCAACGGTATAAAAGGACTCGGAAAGAGCTTTTCGGATTTTGAGCTTGTTAATAAGATACTAAGATCCCTTCCTAAGAGTTGGGATCCTAAAGTCACCGCTATTCAAGAGGCAAAAGATCTGTGAAATTTCCCTCTTGAAGAACTAATCGGGTCACTAATGACCTACGAAATGACTTGTAAAGCTCATGAAGAGCAAGAAGACATCCTTCCAAAGAACAGGAAGGATATGGCACTCAAAACTTCAGAATGCCACTTGAGAGAAAACTCAAGTGATGAGGACTGTGATGATGACTTAGCACTTCTAACAAGAAAGTTTAAAAAGTTCTTTAAAAGAAACAAGTTCAAGAATGATGCAAAAAATAAACTTGAACCCAAAAAGGACCAAGTAATCTGCTATGAATGCAAAAAGCCGGGACACTACAAGAGTGATTGTCCCCAAGTCAAGAAAAGAACAACAAAGAAGAAGGCGCTCCAAGCAACATGGGATGATTCGAGCGCATCTGAGGAAGAGGAGTCCAACACCGAGCAAGTTGCTCATTACGCCTTAATGGCCATCGAAGACGAGAAAACTAAACAATCGCAAGCTAGGAGCAAGAAATGGTACCTTGATAGTGGATGCTCAAGGCATATGACCGGAGATCCATCTCAATTTTCTAAGCTCACTAGCATAGACGAAGGATATGTCACCTTCGGAGACAACAACAAGGGTAAAATCATTGGCAAAGGAACCATAGGTAACAAATCCAACCTCTCTATTGAAGATGTTTTACTAGTTGATGGTTTAAAACATAACCTCTTGAGCATTAGTCAATTATGTGATAAAGGATATATTATAAGATTTGAATCTAATGCCTGCATCATTGAAAAACCACACAAAAATATATCTATGATTGCATTAAAACAAAACAACGTATACACTATTGACATCAATGACTTATGTGATGAAATGTGCTTTGCCGTTATGAATGAGGATGCTTGGCTATGGCATAGAAGATTAGGTCATGCTAGCATGAAACTAATCACTCAAGTATCATCTAGAGAACTTGTAAGAGGAATTCCTCATATCAAGTTCATCAAAGATAATGTATGTGATGCTTGCCAATTAGGTAAGCAAATTAGGGGTAGCTTCAAAGCTAAGAATCAAATAAGCACCTCTAGGCCCTTACAATTGATCCATATGGACTTGTTCGGACCAATCTCTACATCGAGTCTAGGAGGTAGCAAATACGCCTTTGTCATTATTGATGACTACAGCAGATATACATGGACCTACTTCTTAAAACAAAAAAAATGAATGCTTTAGATATTTTACCAAGTTTTGTAAACTTGTTCAAAATGAGAAGGAATCTATGATTTCGTCAATTAGAAGTGATCATGGTGGAGAATTTCAAAACCATGACTTCCAAGAATTCTATGAACTCAACGGATACAACCATAATTTCTCTACTCCAAGAAATCCTCAACAAAATGGGGTAGTAGAAAGAAAAAATCGAAATTTACAAGAAATGGCAAGAACCATGTTGAATGAACATAGCCTACCCAAATATTTTTGGGCCGAAGCTATAAACACTGCATGCTATATTTTAAATAGAGTCCTAGTAAGACCCTTACTCACCAAAACTCCTTATGAGTTATGGAATAACAAAAAACCCAATGTCTCATATTTTAAAGTCTTTGGGTGTAAGTGTTTTATCTTGAATGAAAAGGATAACTTAGGAAAATTCGATGCTAAATCTGATGAAGGAGTCTTTCTTGGTTATTCTTCGGTTTCTAAAGCTTTTCGCATCTTCAATAAAAGAACCTTAATTATTGAAGAATCCATCCATGTTGTTTTCAATGAGATTTCAGAAATTAAGAAAAATGATCTTGATGATGATGTTAATTTTGATTCCTTGAATTTAAACGAAACCCCGTCTCCAACTAGCAACTTGGATGCATCCACTTCCGAAACATCCTTACCCAAGGATTGGAAGTATATAGATGCTCATCCTAAGGAGCTAATCCTAGGAGACATATCAAAGGGGGTTCAAACACGATCTTCTTTTAAAAACTTTTGTGCCAACGCTGCTTTTCTCTCCCAAATTGAACCCAAATGTGTTGATGAAGCCATGAAAGATGATTCATGGATTATCGCAATGCAAGATGAATTAAATCAATTTGAGAGAAATGAAGTGTGGACGCTTGTTCCTAGGCCAAATGACCATTTAGTTATTGGTACTAAATGGGTCTTTAGAAACAAGCAAGATGAAAATGGTATCGTGGTTAGAAACAAGGCTAGATTAGTGGCCAAAGGTTTCAACCAAGAAGAAGGTATCGATTACGAAGAAACCTTCGCACCTGTGGCTCGATTGGAAGCCATAAGGATGCTCCTTGCCTACGCTAGTTGCAATAATTTTAAGTTATTTCAAATGGATGTTAAAAGCGCTTTTCTAAATGGTTTCATTTCCGAAGAAGTTTATGTTGAACAACCTCCTGGATTTGAAAATAATGGCTACCCTAATCATGTGTTTAGATTAACTAAAGCTCTCTATGGTTTAAAACAAGCCCCAAGGGCTTGGTATGAGAGACTTAGCTCTTTTCTCATTGAAAATAATTTCATAAAAGGCAAGGTTGATACTACATTGTTTATCAAGAATTTTGAAAATAATTTTCTCATTGTTCAGATTTATGTTGATGATATCATCTTTGGCTCTACAAATGAATCTCTTTGTGAATCGTTTGGTAAAACTATGAGTCTTGAATTCGAAATGAGCTTAATGGGAGAATTAACATTCTTCTTAGGTTTACAAATCAAACAACTAAGCAATGGCATCTTTATTAGTCAAACTAAATATGCCATGAATTTATTAAAAAGGTTTAACATGAACAACTCAAAGGCCAGTAACACTCCTATGAGCACCTCCACTAAATTAGAAATTGATGAAACTGGAGAAAGCTTTGATCAAAAAACTTATAGGGGTATGATAGGAAGTTTACTTTACCTCACTGCAACCAGACCAGACATCATGTTCAGTGTAGGACTTTGTGCTAGATTTCAATCAAACCCTAAGATGTCTCATCTCAAAGCAGTTAAAAGAATATTTAGATATCTTAATGGTACCACAAATCTAGGATTATGGTACCCAAAATCAGAAAATTTTGAGTTAATTGCTTTTGCTGATGCTGACTTTGCTGGGTGTAGATTAGATAGAAAAAGCACATCAGGATCATGTCAATTTTTAGGACATGCCCTTGTTTCCTGGTCATCAAAGAAACAAAACTCAGTTGCACTATCAACAACCGAAGCTGAATATATTGCAGCAAGTGCATGCTGTGCACAAGTTGTATGGATGAAAAATACCTTAGAAGATTATAAAGTTCATCTCAAAAATATTCCAATTAAATGTGATAACACAAGTGCAATGTGCTTAACCAAAAATCCTATACAACACTCAAGAACAAAACATATTGATATTAGACATCACTTTATACGAGATCATGTCACCAATCATGACATAACCATAGAATTCATTGATACTAAACATCAACTAGCTGACATTTTTACAAAACCTCTAAATGAAGAACAATTTGATTTCATTAGAAGAGAGTTAGGAATGCTCATGTGTCCGAACAAATAAAATCATTTTTCGGACTATATTGTATGATCAAAACACTTGATTTTCATGATTATATCTGCAACAAAATCTTGTCCGAATGCATCTTATTTATGAAACAGATTTTCTCGTACACCTTCATGAAAATTGAGTTTCTGAAATAGATTTGATGAAGCTTGCTATTATTATTTTCTGGTATCATAGTTACTATGCTTTTTGTTGATGACAAAGGGGGAGATACATATGAATTGATAAACATTGCCATGATTAGAAATACTATGAATGATGCTATAAACACTGCTATGATTATGCCATCCTTGCATCACCAAGAGATAGATGAACATGTGAAGCTTGCTAGAATATTTCAAATGTGTGCATCATGTAATAAGTTTCACAGCTTTATATGACAATGTTCACACTACATGATGAATAGTTACAAACACAATCATACAAACTTATTGATGCATGTAAAACCCTGACTTCATTCTTGAAGAGATACATCATGATGAGTATCATGATGGGAGTATTGATAAGTTTAACTGATCTAACTTATCAATACGTCACTTGAATTCTTAGGTCTT